>NC_139165.1:108360247-108592086 GCF_965202585.1 Thalia democratica
TTAATAATTGCTGGTTTTTCGTTTAAACATATATGATAATATAATTTAATAATTACTACTATTAGCTATTTTGGGTAAGTTCAAAAATGATAAAAACAAATAAATAATACTTTGAAGCCAAAATTAAAATATTACATATAAAATACAAATAAAAAAACTTTTAGCGCACTTCTACCAATTTTTGAAACAACTTTAAGTGTGACTATCAATTAACTTTATTATTTTTTTTTTACTTATTTTCTTTAAGCTCAGTCAAAGGCCCTGTTAATTTTGATACATTCTTAATAGAAGTAACTCAAACATATTACATAAGTAGTTCAAAGTTATTTTTGCTTTTAGAATTTTACCGTTTGTTAAATTATTAGATGAAGTAAAAATTTTTTGATTAAATAAAAATTTTAATCATTAAAAATCAAAATAAAGGTCTCTACAACCTACAAATAAATATGAAAATACTTACAAGTTTATTTATTTTCAAACAAGTAAATACTTTGTCTCGAGCAAAGTTTTCAAAAAAAAATTTTACAAAGACTTATCGATGAAATAAATTAATTTTAGACATATTCCGACAAGATATTTAAAATAATTACAATTTTAGTTTAAATAAATAAAAATTAAAAACAATTTTTTTGATCTTGATCATCAATCTAAGAATATCCTTCATGGCTCCCCTTTGCAGCTGATGGCACATTTTAAGTGCAAGTATTTCGGCTCCTCTAGTTATGCATCTTTTTTTAAGTTATGTTTTTTATCTTAAAATATGTTATAAAAATTTTCTCGAAGATTTGGTATTTATATTATTACAAAATTTAAAACAAATAGACTCGTTAAAAAAATTAACTAAATTTCATAGACTAAAAAGTTTTGACATATTCCGACAAGATTTCTAAAAATAACTACCCTTAAATAAAAAATAAAAACTATTTTTTGATCATGAATTCCAGAATATCCTTTAATGCACTCCGTCAGCTCCCTTTGCAGCTTATGGCAAATTTTGGTCTAAGAATTCGGGTCTAAGTATTTAGGGTCTAAATATTGCCGCTCCTAAAGTTCTGCATCTTTCTGTGATTTTGAGTTGCTTTGAATAATATTAAAAACATTATCTCGACGCCTTGGTTATTATTTTTTCATACTTTAATTACATTACTACTAAATTTTAAACACGTAGACTTGTTCAAAAAAATTAACTTATAATCATAAATTAAAAAATCATAAGTTTCAATCAAAGAAAAAGGTCTAAAGTCTAAATACAACTTAGTATAAAATTCAATAATCAATAGTAGTATTAAAAATCACAAACTAATACTGTCATCTTAGAATTTAGGTTACTTAATAATTTTAAGAAACGAATTATAGCTACGTGTCGTTAGTTTTTAAGCCACTCCAATGTGACTACATTTGTAACTATGTTTCTTTAATAATAGTTAGCAAGTCACTAAATTAATGACAAAACTGAAATCATATTTTAGTAAAACTAGGTATTCGTATCAAAAAAGTCTTTATAAAAAAATCTCTTAGTGTAACTAAGAAAAAATCTTTTTCTCTATGTACTTTCTATACTAAAATTTATCATAAAATAAGTAGACGTAATCTAAGCTAAAGTCGTTTAGTAGGATAATAGAAAGATTTTTATGCTAAAACTTTATCGTGAAATATGTTCTAGAAAAGTATTGTAAAAATATAAGTTCGAATATCATTATGATTAAATATCGATGTACTACGAGTGCTTTTTAATGTAACACACAGTGGACATGAAAGCTTTGTTTTAATATTTTGATTACAACTGTTAAGTTTCCATTAGTTTAGTTTTGTCGCTTCACTTTTTTTTTAAATTACATAAATAATTAGGAATTACTTAAAATTTTGGATATTAAGTGAATCATTAAGTAGTAATCTTAAACTACAATCTTAAAAATAACTAGATAGAAAATACTTAACTCTAGACTAAACCAATGTTACTTTGACCAAAAAATTAACTTTCGAACAATGACACTATATTATAAAATAATTAGTTAAAATTTTGATATTAAATGACAAATAGTATTAACTCCTTAAAAAAAGTAAATAGGCGAGTAGGAACGATCATTAATGACCTTGAGATTCAATTTTTAAAAAATTACTTTTAAATTCATCCTGAAACTTTCCAAAGAAACTTATATTTTTTAAACATAAAGGTAGCTTAGTCCATAATTTACAACCTTGAAAGTAGTTATATATAATAGAGGAACTTATTATATGTTTTGGTTTTAAGAAAACAAATAGAGAGATCTCAACTGCTGGAGGAGAAGTAATGAAGAGCACTGAAGAGGTCTTTCGACCGAAACTTAGTTTGTAAAATAAATTTTTGAAAGAATAAATATAGAAGAACTTATAATAAAAAAAAATTCTTTTTTATTAACTTATTATAATGTATTAATAACCTTTATCTATCAATTCTAAAGACTATTATAGACTACCTTATATAAATCAGACAATATAGTATGGGTAAAGTATCAATTATACAAAAGAAACACGAAATAATTTTATTAAACTTCTTATTCAAAAATACAAGCTGTTTTCAAAACTTTTATAAACCACTAGGCAAATGTTTTTTAATGAAATGTTGCATTATTGGTTTCAAACTTTATTTCTCATAACTGCAGCAAGCTCTAGAAAATCTCTTAGTATTCAGATTTCATCAATGAATAATAAAAATAGTTACAGCAGTTCATAGCAAATTAATTAAGATTTATTGATAACAATTATTTTTTACTTTTAGAACATTATTTTTAAAATAAACATTAACATGTTTAAAGTTATAACATATGTATCATAACTTAAAATTGATGAATAATGAAATACTAACAAAATATATATAGATAAAAGTATTCAAGCATCTGCTTTAATTTTACATATTTAACTCGCATTTATTTAACTTAAAATGTTTTTTGTTTAAATAATGCAGCAGTTTATAACAACGACCAAACATATTAAAAACTAAACATATGCTGAATAAGTAGAGCGGTTATCCAAAAAGTTGTAACCAAATGCTTTAGCTATTGACTTGATTTTATTCTAGAGTTTAAAAAAAATTATATATCATAGTTATTATACGGTCTGCAAAACTCTAAATCAAAATTGATAACACTTTTATAAGTGAGGAAGCATTTTTTTATCAACTCAAGCGTAAAATCATTAACTAGTTTTACATTTCATTTAACTTTTGACAAACAATTAGGAAAAATACAAGAAGTTTAAAGTGGTCTACCGAGTCTGAATCCGAGTTTTATTTTGAAATTAGGATTCGGCCGAATCCGAGTCTTATTTTTAAATTTAAAATTTGGCCGAATCTGAGTTTAAAAACGCCGAATTCGTCTAAATCCGAGTCCAAATCTTGGATTAGGTAAATTAATAATTTTTTGTTAATATATAAAAATCACTCTAAATTTTTGTTTAATAGTCTCTTCTTTTGCTATTGTATTGTGTTAAGTTTTATATTCAACCTTTGAATTTTTCTATAGAATTTTATTTAATGAGAACAAAAAAATATTATCTGAAAATTTAAGTACAAATAACTTAACTGATCATGCTTAACAAACTGCGATGAATTAAATTTACAAAAAAAAAATTAACTACAAATTTAAAATTTTTCTTTATATAGAGTAAAAAAAAAATCAAATCTATAAAGTTTTTGAAATAGTGCTAGCCTAAAAAATACTCAAAAATTAGAAAAAAAAAATTTTCATATAAACTACACATTTTATAGAGTAAATTTAAACTAAATTGTTAAAATAAAGTCATACAAGTTAAATGAAAATAGTCTTACAAAAAATTAAAAAATTTATTTTTTATAGTTTATTCAAATAAATTTTGAGCTAATTACTAAACTAAATTGTAGTAGTAATAATATTACATTTATTTTTAACCATACACTCAATAAATAGTATAGAGATTTATTAGATTCATATTTTCTTTAAAACCTTTTTATGTAATAATACACCTTATATTTAATTTAAATAGTTAAATATATTTCAGTTCGATAAAATTAGCGTCGCATTTAAGTAAATTACACCAGTATACTACTGCCATAGAAATTTACCTAGTAATATTGTTTAATATCATAATTGTAAACGCAAAAATACCTTATTTTAACTGTTTTATTCAAAAATATTCAAGCATTGTTATTTTAAAATTTAAATTATAGTTACTTTCAAAATGAAGACTGTCTTTTTAATTTAGGTTTTTATATCGAAGTTTTAGACTTAAGTGTCAATTTTTAATTCTCTTTGTCAAGTTCAGTGATTGTTTAAAGCTTATAAACATAAAAGAAAAAACAGTAGTCCCAATTGAGTAACTTACAAACTTTGAAACAAGAAGTTTAACTTTATATATATTTTTTTAAATTGTTTGAAATGAGTATGAATTTGTGGCTTTAAATTTTCCTATTTCAAAATGACAAATTTTTATCAATTTTAAGGTGTGTAACATACGTAAACATCTTTTAAGCATTATCAATTAAGTTTATTAAGCAAAACATAATAAAAGGTTTGAACAGTTCTAATTTGAAAGGTTTGTTATGTTATCTAAAAAAATTTTTAAAATAAAAAAGTTTATACAACTAGTATAAAATGCGCATTAAAATAGTTCAGAGTAGCATGTTTTATGGTAATTCTAGTTTTTTTAATCTAGATCAGTTGTTTTACTATTGTTAAAAAGTTATTACTGTTTCTTGTTGGATCACAGTTTTTTTAAGATAATATTTTTGTTTTAGATACCTTTTTTAATCAACCGGGAAACTAGTTCCTAGTTTTATTTTTTTTCTAGCTGTTGTCAGAATAGCAATAACTTATAAACTTGAGTTGATCTTAGTGTTATTGATTGGAAACGGTCAAAAAATTATTTTGATAGATGTCAGTAACAGTTTGTGGTTTCTAAACGTCTAAACTTATTCTACAAAATTACTTAGATTTTTATATAACTTACGTTCTTTTTATTTATACTATTATCGTTGAAGATTTTAAATCAAATAATACGTACTTTAAACACTTTAAAAGGGCTAGTTTTTTATTAAAAGTCATGTGTGTATATTTTTTAATTTTTTTTATTATTAACTACTAATTAACACATTAGAAAATTATTTAATTACTTGACAATGAAAACTATTGTTACAAAGTATTAGTTAAGATAATAATTAAGATATAATTATTTTATTCACTTTGACGAGGATGATAACTAAACTACATATTGTTTCAAATAAATAATATTATAAAAAAATAAAACGCTAACAACTTTGGCACGTTTCATTCGTTTATAACTTCATTGAGGCAACTATTTAAATTTTCTTTTAAATCTTTTAAAACATAATTTAAAATATAAATATATTACTGAATTAGTAGTGTTTTTTTATTACGTTTTTTTAGCTAGGTTCAAAAGTATTAGAAAATTTAAAGTTTATTTTAACTGTTGTTTGATTTGAGAACATTCAAGCTTTGTATCACATATTTTTCTAAAAGTTAAACATTGTTCATATTTATAAATTTGCACACAAAAAGTCATTTTTCAAAAAGTTTAAAAGGTAAAAGTTATTTTATATCAAACAAATTTTAAATTAAAATTTTAACCAAACGAATGTATAGTACATTCATTAGGATTTTTTATAGTAAAAACATCAGGTTTGAAGCAAACTGACATTTTAGTTTAAAACTATAATATTTTAAAGTTCAAACACGTTGATTGTTTAACTGTATTTTATATGATATATGCAATTGAGACTTACGTGCTCTTTTACTAGGTTGAAATGATGATACAATAAAATAACAAGTTATTGAAATAACTTTAAAAAGAATTATATTAAGTAGAACACACAAACTAACATTGAAACTAAAAAATACTAATAACTGAAAATTTTTGTTAAAATGTCTAATGTTTCACCACTAGTTTGTAAGTCACTGCAACTGTGACTAATGATATATTCACAACTTTATAATTTGAAAAAAAACAATCTTAAACAGTATAAAGGTGACAAATAAAAAGTTTTATTTAATGATGAAGTTAAAGAGTTTTAATTAAAGATGTAAATATTTTTAAATACTTAATTTTAAATTCATTAAAAATTTAATAATATACTTACACACAAGTTTAATTAGCTATCGAAAAAAGAGTTTGTTTGATTATTAAGTTAGTTGAAATAAAATCGTTGAAATCTTAAAAGAGTTTTTCTTATTATTATAGATATCTTATAGTTTTATTTTTTTAACCTTTATTTGAGTAAGTGTGAGCAATTTACCTATAAATAAATTATGTTAAACCTTACCTGATTTGTTTCAAAGCTAATTTATTATAAATGTTTTGTGTTGTTAACTTCAAAACTACTATAATTATTTTGTACAGAATAAATTATAATAATCAATAAATATATCAAAAGCCACAAATGAACAATGAGGTTTAACAAATTAAAATATTAAATTAGTTTGAATGCCAGATATAGATTCCAAGCTTTAATTTGTAAGTCACTGCTATGTGACTATTATTAAATGAAATACCTTTATAATACAAAGAACTTCAAAACTTTTGTTATTTAAGTTTTTTGTGTATCTTTTCACGTTTTTCTTAAATTTTAGCTTAATTAATATAAAAGTGTAAAGCAATTGTTCTAAAAGATTTTTTTTACAAATAAACAGCTTAAGTTTTTATTTGAAATCTAGAAATTAAAATTTACAGATTTTAATTGACATTTAATAGTATATATTAACACAGTATTATACTAATATCACACGAATAAAATAATAGTTTTTTTTTAAACTTTACAATACCATTATCTACTGAATCATCATACAAATAACTAATAATGTTTTTTTAATCTTATATTTTTTATATTAAATCAATAACTAATAAAGTTGTTAAAGACGTTCATATTTTAATTCTAAACAATTTTAAATATTAAGAAGTATTTAAATATTTAAAGTGTTTAATGTTTACAATTTGTCTAATGAAGAAAACTTGTAGAGGTAGATAAAGTAAGTTAATAAATTAATATTTATTAAAAAACCTGTTTATTTAGTTAATTTATTAAATGATACTTGTAAGCCTAGTTATTAATATAAAACAATTTTAACATCTTTTTATGAACTCTTCATATTATTAGTATTAGGTTTAGAAAAGTTATATACAACTTTTATTGTATGCTATAAAATGTTTTAAATAACTCTTGATTAAAATTTTACGTTAAAAAATAGAATAAAGTTAAAATTAGTTAAAGGTATTTCTAGCTTTGTATCAATTTTTTAAAAGTTCTTTGTGATTTAGTTTTACAGACAGTATGAGTATATTAATGAAACAAATAATTAATTTACCTCATACATTTACTTGAATAGAACAAAAATAATTTATTATGGATTAGACTTAGTAAAAGTAACACCTTGATAACTTTTAACAACTTTATTTTTTTTTACATGCTTATTGTGTTCAATTACAAATACTATTGTAAACAAATATGATTTATCTTTTGTATCAGAGACGATTTCTTATGGTACTATTAGCTATAGACGTTTTTTCAAATTTTGTTTAAATAATCTTTACCCAATTCTATAAGATTTTCTTAGATTTAAATTCTGTGATGTATTTTTATTTATTTAGTAAAGATATTTAAAGATTATTTATAGTAATGAAAGATCCTAGTTCAAGTGTTTGAAAGTTCAATCTTTTTAATGCTCTTTTATTCTCACGCAGGTTAGAAAAAATTGATAAAACTAAAAAATAAACATAAAGTAAAATCTGAAATACCTTAACAATTCATAAATTAACTTAATCAATTTTTTTACCTATTAGTGGTTAAAAAAAAAATTAAATAATTTTTTTTAAACAACTTTATAATGCTTATTTTGACATCAAAAGAGTAAAAGTAAAAAATTAGTTTCAAGATTCCTTTTTAAACCCTTCTAGATTAATTTCATATGTTTGTTAAAAGATTACCAAATTTAGCTTGTTTTATTTAGAGTATTCAAAATTGTTCTAACTTAAACTAATCAAAACAATGTAGTTATCTTTAATTAAGAATATAAACATGATTAAAGTAAATTGTAGTATATTATCATATTGTTCAAGGTGAAATTTTTAATAAAAACTTTACACTAAAAATTCATTCAAAACAATAAAGTTTTTTTTCTAAAATAGTTTGCATTTAAAAAGCGAGTTTTATTTAAGTTGATAAAAATAAAACTTTACTTTTAACTTTTTTAAATTTTTGTTTAAAAAATAAAAATCAGAAGCTTACAAAAGTGACCCATCGTCCAAAAGAGTCATCGTGTAAAAATTTCCTTTTGTGCAAAAGAGACCCTTTGTAAAAACGTGACAAAACGAAAAATTGTCAAATCGTGCAAGTGTGATCCATCGTGCAAAAGTTACACCGTAAAAAAGTATCCCTTCGTGCTAAAGTGACCATTGTGCAATAGAGTCGCTGTACAAAAGTATCTTAAGGCAAAAGTGTTCCCTCGTTCAAAAGTGTCCACTCATGCAAAAGCGACACTCACCCATTTTTCTGTGACAATAATATTATAGGTATTTAAGGTTTTTAGTTTTTTTTTATCTAACTTTTGATAAACTTAAGCTGATTCGATATAACTGAGGCATTTTTGCTTTGAAAAGTAGCAACTATGTATGAAACTCTATTTGATTATTAAAAAATTGTTTTTTTTTAAGAAATAATTCAAATCTTTGTTGTGTTTAAAAATAATTTTTTAATATCACTAATTTTTTAAAAAAACTACAAATTGTTTTATAAGTAAAGAGTGTATATAACAATTTATATTAAAATAAAATTTTGAAAAAGTCCTTAATTATGTTTAAAAAATAGACAAAAGTAACCAATAAGTGTTTTTAAACTTAATTTTTTCAGAGAGCTGGGTGGTAGCTAAAAAAATAAAACTATTTTACTACATTTAAAAAATTTATAAGATATTGGATAGTTTTTTAGGGTATATGTATACTAGTCAATGTAAACTTAAGTCTATTAAATATTAAAATTTGAGTGGGTACTCTATGTGTAGATTATAGTCTTTTTTACTATATAAATAAAATTCAAAATGTATTGTTCGTAAATGCCTAAAACTTATACTAGTAAGTTATTAAAATCTCACTAAAACTAAATCTATGACCAGCTTAAAACTTAGTAATTAATCGCGAGTGCTAATTGCCTACTAACCCCTGATAAAGATAAAAAAAAAACTATTTCTTTAGTAAACTGATCATTGTAAAAAAAAAAAAACAAGCTTTATCGCTAGCCATTTTGCAGTGGCTTAAAAATATTAATAATAGTAATAACAAAACAATGATTTATTAATAAAAACTTGATTGTTTATTAATTCGAAAAAGAAGCTAAGCTTTGAATTATTAATAAAAATGACGTCTCCAAAATTTATAACCATAATTGTCATCTTAAGATTAATTAAAACAATATACATTATTACTACTAGAAAAATTAAAATACTAAAAACATTTAATTTATATTTTTAATTTATATTACTTATAACAATTTATTATGCTAACTTCACCTGTTATACATCAAATACTAAAGCTACTAGTAAAGTGTTTATTGAAGTTTGTTCATTATAAGTTTTTAAATAGATTTAGTTGCCGGTTATTTTAAAAGTTTTTTAGTTTTAGTTCGTCTACGTTAGCTTAAGAATCATTTTTAAACAATCTGAAAATATCAAAAATTTTAATAAATAAAAAAAAGAGTTCTTTAACAGTTGTATTAATTTAAAAAACAGTTTATTTAAAAAAAAATAGACATTGTTACGTCGAATGTTTAAAATCTTAAATTGTATGTAAATACAATAGTTTGAACCACATTTTTAGTGATTTACGTCTAAATTTATCACAATATTTTTTTTTAATATTAATAACTTGTTTTTATCATTCGAATAAATATCAATAAGTGTTTTTTTAAGTTAACTATTTTCCTTACTATAACATTACTTCTACTTTAATTATAGTATTGATTAAACAAAAATTATCTTATATAAGCTATGCTCATAACACGTTGTTTTTTTTGCAGATTCGTAACTATTTTGAGCTAGCTACGTCCTTGCTACAAAATATTTACCAAACAAACACAATATAGAAGTAAATAATGTAAAAATATAACAGAACTCAAACAGTATCAAAATTGAACTTTTTTTATTTCAAAAAGTCATTTCTAAACGCAAAAGTAGTAATCTTAATTAAATATAAAAGTGCTATAAAATTTATTTATATATATTTCTATAAATTACAAAAAAAAAATGTTTATTATACATATCTCGAAACATTGATCTAAGTTAGTTACTGTTCTTTATTTATCTTAATTTGTACATGCAAATTAATGCCACAATTTAGTATTTACATACGAAAATACATATATAAGGTATTTTTAAACAAATTTCTACCATTTGAGAAATATAGAAGTGAGATAAATTTTGTAAGTCACTTCAAATTTGACTATTATTCAACTCTAGTATTTTTAATCGAGTAATTAGTTTTAATTAAGTCAGTGGCCTATGATCTTTCTATATCAAGGAAAAATTATAAAAAATCATTCAAAAAACAAAGCAAAACATTTTACAATATCGTAATTAATCTACAAGACCAAAGAATACTCATCAAAACAAGTTTACCAATATAAAAAAAGTACTAAATTGCGACAACTAATGGTTTCGGCGGAAGAGTTAAAATAAATTAAGGTTTTTGACTAACTTATTCTGACATATTGTGTTTCTAAACTTAATAAATCCTCGATTTTTGCTTTAAAGTTAGTATCGTTTAAAAAAAAAAAAATTAATTTTTTGTTATTAAGTAGAGCGCAATGTTTTATGTGAAAGCTTTTTGTATTAGCTAGATAAAATCTTTAATATATTTAATTATTTAAATGATTTATTAAAACATACTATTCATATTACATTGTACAATAAAACTATAAAATTATTTGTATATGCTGACAAATTTAAAAAAAAAATCATTTAAACTTAACATAAAACTCAATTTATTTACTTTTTTTTTGAAAGTTTAGATATTTAACCTCGTGTATATCTAAAAAAAGTGTTAAAACTTTTTATGGAATTAAATATAGTAGATATAAAAAACAATTTTAAAACATTCAAATTATTACATTAAAAGTAGTGTACCTTACAATAATTCATATTTATATAACACAAGTCGACACTGCTAATTAAAGATACAAAAGCGTAAAAACTTTTGATTCACAAGATATTTTTGTCTTTAGTTTTACCTAGGTAAAGGGCGGAGGCCAGGGTCGGTTTTACTTTTTTTTAAAGCCTGTCACACTGAATTCCGGTAAGTGTCCTACGACCGTTTCATTTTTACTTTTTTTTAGTCGCCAGTCAAACCTCATTCAGGCGTGTACACGACTTTAATTTTTACTTTTTTTTCGGTCGCAGGTCACCTCGGAACTCACTGTGTTTCAGACCTAATAATTTTTACTTTTTTTTTTCGTATCGAAAACGCCAAAACGTTTCTATTGTAAGCAACTTTTACTTTTTTTCAAGCGACGAAAACGTCAAAACTTCGACCAAAATTTGGAACCAAAAATGACCTGTACCGGACCAAAACCGGTGTTTTCGCGCTCCCACGGGACCCCGAAAACGGGTTTTCGCGCGCCCCTCCCCCCTAAAATTTTCCCGGCACCGTTTGTGGGTACGTCGAATCGCGCTGCACCCCATTATCTTTTTGCACTTTTTTACTTAAAGGACGATATTTTCGCTAAAAATAAGTAAAATTGCTACTTTCGCCCTACTTTCAATGAAATATTTTTACTTTTTTTAAAGCCTGAAACGGTGAATCTAGGTAAAGGGCGGAGGCCAGGGTCGGTTTTACTTTTTTTTAAAGCCTGTCACACTGAATTCCGGTAAGTGTCCTACGACCGTTTCATTTTTACTTTTTTTTAGTCGCCAGTCACACCTCATTCAGGCGTGTACACGACTTTAATTTTTACTTATTTTTTGTCGCAGGTCACCTCGGAACTCACTGTGTTTCAGACCTAATAATTTTTACTTTTTTTTTTCGTATCGAAAACGCCAAAATGTTTCAAGTTTAAGCAATTTTTACTTTTTTTCAAGCGACGAAAACGTCAAAATTCCGACTTTTCAAAGCCCGAAAACAAAAATTTTCCCACCCGAATTTGGTACCAAAAATGACCTCTACCGGACCAAAACCGGTGTTTTCGCGCTCCCACGGGACCCCGAAAACGGGTTTTCGCGCGCCCCTCCCCCCTAAAATTTTCCCGGCACCGTTTGTGGGTACGTCGAATCGCGCTGCACCCCATTATCTTTTTGCACTTTTTTACTTAAAGGACGATATTTTCGCTAAAAATAAGTAAAATTGCTACTTTCGCCCTACTTTCAATGAAATATTTTTACTTTTTTTAAAGCCTGAAACGGTGAATCTAGGTAAAGGGCGGAGGCCAGGGTCGGTTTTACTTTTTTTTAAAGCCTGTCACACTGAATTCCGGTAAGTGTCCTACGACCGTTTCATTTTTACTTTTTTTTAGTCGCCAGTCACACCTCATTCAGGCGTGTACACGACTTTAATTTTTACTTATTTTTTGTCGCAGGTCACCTCGGAACTCACTGTGTTTCAGACCTAATAATTTTTACTTTTTTTTTTCGTATCGAAAACGCCAAAATGTTTCAAGTTTAAGCAATTTTTACTTTTTTTCAAGCGACGAAAACGTCAAAACTTCGACCAAAATTTGGAACCAAAAATGACCTGTACCGGACCAAAACCGGTGTTTTCGCGCTCCCACGGGACCCCGAAAACGGGTTTTCGCGCGCCCCTCCCCCCTAAAATTTTCCCGGCACCGTTTGTGGGTACGTCGAATCACGCTGCACCCCATTATCTTTTTGCACTTTTTTACTTAAAGGACGATATTTTCGCTAAAAATAAGTAAAATTGCTACTTTCGCCCTACTTTCAATGAAATATTTTTACTTTTTTTAAAGCCTGAAACGGTGAATCTAGGTAAAGGGCGGAGGCCAGGGTCGGTTTTACTTTTTTTTAAAGCCTGTCACACTGAATTCCGGTAAGTGTCCTACGACCGTTTCATTTTTACTTTTTTTTAGTCGCCAGTCACACCTCATTCAGGCGTGTATACGACTTTAATTTTTACTTTTTTTTAGGTCGCAGGTCACCTCGGAATTCACTGTGTTTCAGACCTGATAGTTTTTACTTTTTTTTTCGGATCGAAAACGCCAAAGTGTTTCCACTCTAAGTAACTTTTACTTTTTTCAAGCGACGAAAACTTCAAAATTTCGAATTTTCAAAGCCCGAAAACAAAAATTTTCCCACCCGAATTTGGTACCAAAAATGACCTCTACCGGACCGAAAACAGTGTTTTCGCTTTCCCACGAGACACCGAAAACGGGTTTTCGCGCGCCCCTCCCCCCTAAAATTTTCCCGGCACAGTTTGTGGGACCGTCGAATCGCGCTGCACCCCATTATCTTTTTTCACTTTTTTAGTTAAAGGACGATAATTGCGCTAAAAATAAGTAAAATTGCTACTTTCGCCCTACTTTCAATGAAATATTTTTACTTTTTTTAAAGCCTGAAACGGTGAATCTAGGTAAAGGGCGGAGGCCAGGGTCGGTTTTACTTTTTTTTAAAGCCTGTCACACTGAATTCCGGTAAGTGTCCTACGACCGTTTCATTTTTACTTTTTTTTAGTCGCCAGTCACACCACATTCAGGCGTGTATACGACTTTAATTTTTACTTTTTTTTAGGTCGCAGGTCACCTCGGAATTCACTGTGTTTCAGACCTGATAGTTTTTACTTTTTTTTTCGGATCGAAAACGCCAAAGTGTTTGCACTCTAAGCAACTTTTACTTTTTTCAAGCGACGAAAACTTCAAAATTTCGAATTTTCAAAGCCCGAAAACAAAAATTTTCCCACCCGAATTTGGTACCAAAAATGACCTCTACCGGACCGAAACCAGTGTTTTCGCTTTCCCACGAGACACCGAAAACGGGTTTTCGCGCGCCCCTCCCCCCTAAAATTTTCCCGGCACAGTTTGTGGGACCGTCGAATCGCGCTGCACCCCATTATCTTTTTTCACTTTTTTAGTTAAAGGACGATATTTGCGCTAAAAATAAGTAAAATTGCTACTTTCGCCCTACTTTCAATGAAACATTTTTACTTTTTTTAAAGCCTGAAACGGTGAATCTAGGTAAAGGGCGGAGGCCAGGGTCGGTTTTACTTTTTTTTAAAGCCTGTCACACTGAATTCCGGTAAGTGTCCTACGACCGTTTCATTTTTACTTTTTTTTAGTCGCCAGTCAAACCTCATTCAGGCGTGTACACGACTTTAATTTTTACTTTTTTTTCGGTCGCAGGTCACCTCGGAACTCACTGTGTTTCAGACCTAATAATTTTTACTTTTTTTTTTCGTATCGAAAACGCCAAAACGTTTCTATTGTAAGCAACTTTTACTTTTTTTCAAGCGACGAAAACGTCAAAACTTCGACCAAAATTTGGAACCAAAAATGACCTGTACCGGACCAAAACCGGTGTTTTCGCGCTCCCACGGGACCCCGAAAACGGGTTTTCGCGCGCCCCTCCCCCCTAAAATTTTCCCGGCACCGTTTGTGGGTACGTCGAATCGCGCTGCACCCCATTATCTTTTTGCACTTTTTTACTTAAAGGACGATATTTGCGCTAAAAATAAGTAAAATTGCTACTTTCGCCCTACTTTCAATGAAATATTTTTACTTTTTTTAAAGCCTGAAACGGTGAATCTAGGTAAAGGGCGGAGGCCAGGGTCGGTTTTACTTTTTTTTAAAGCCTGTCACACTGAATTCCGGTAAGTGTCCTACGACCGTTTCATTTTTACTTTTTTTTAGTCGCCAGTCACACCTCATTCAGGCGTGTACACGACTTTAATTTTTACTTATTTTTTGTCGCAGGTCACCTCGGAACTCACTGTGTTTCAGACCTAATAATTTTTACTTTTTTTTTTCGTATCGAAAACGCCAAAATGTTTCAAGTTTAAGCAATTTTTACTTTTTTTCAAGCGACGAAAACGTCAAAATTCCGACTTTTCAAAGCCCGAAAACAAAAATTTTCCCACCCGAATTTGGTACCAAAAATGACCTCTACCGGACCAAAACCGGTGTTTTCGCGCTCCCACGGGACCCCGAAAACGGGTTTTCGCGCGCCCCTCCCCCCTAAAATTTTCCCGGCACCGTTTGTGGGTACGTCGAATCGCGCTGCACCCCATTATCTTTTTGCACTTTTTTACTTAAAGGACGATATTTTCGCTAAAAATAAGTAAAATTGCTACTTTCGCCCTACTTTCAATGAAATATTTTTACTTTTTTTAAAGCCTGAAACGGTGAATCTAGGTAAAGGGCGGAGGCCAGGGTCGGTTTTACTTTTTTTTAAAGCCTGTCACACTGAATTCCGGTAAGTGTCCTACGACCGTTTCATTTTTACTTTTTTTTAGTCGCCAGTCACACCTCATTCAGGCGTGTACACGACTTTAATTTTTACTTATTTTTTGTCGCAGGTCACCTCGGAACTCACTGTGTTTCAGACCTAATAATTTTTACTTTTTTTTTTCGTATCGAAAACGCCAAAATGTTTCAAGTTTAAGCAATTTTTACTTTTTTTCAAGCGACGAAAACGTCAAAACTTCGACCAAAATTTGGAACCAAAAATGACCTGTACCGGACCAAAACCGGTGTTTTCGCGCTCCCACGGGACCCCGAAAACGGGTTTTCGCGCGCCCCTCCCCCCTAAAATTTTCCCGGCACCGTTTGTGGGTACGTCGAATCGCGCTGCACCCCATTATCTTTTTGCACTTTTTTAGTTAAAGGACGATTTTTGCGCTAAAAACAACTAAAATTGCTACTTTTTACCTAATTTCTATGAAACATTTTTACTTTTTTTAAAGCCTGAAACGGTTAATCGAGGTAAAGGGCGGAGGCCGAGTCGGTTTTACTTTTTTTTAAAGCCTGTCACACTGAATTCCGGTAAGTGTCCTACGACCGTTTCATTTTTACTTTTTTTTAGTCGCCAGTCACACCTCATTCAGGCGTGTACACGACTTTAATTTTTACTTATTTTTTGTCGCAGGTCACCTCGGAACTCACTGTGTTTCAGACCTAATAATTTTTACTTTTTTTTTTCGTATCGAAAACGCCAAAATGTTTCAAGTTTAAGCAATTTTTACTTTTTTTCAAGCGACGAAAACGTCAAAATTCCGACTTTTCAAAGCCCGAAAACAAAAATTTTCCCACCCGAATTTGGTACCAAAAATGACCTCTACCGGACCAAAACCGGTGTTTTCGCGCTCCCACGGGACCCCGAAAACGGGTTTTCGCGCGCCCCTCCCCCCTAAAATTTTCCCGGCACCGTTTGTGGGTACGTCGAATCGCGCTGCACCCCATTATCTTTTTGCACTTTTTTACTTAAAGGACGATATTTTCGCTAAAAATAAGTAAAATTGCTACTTTCGCCCTACTTTCAATGAAATATTTTTACTTTTTTTAAAGCCTGAAACGGTGAATCTAGGTAAAGGGCGGAGGCCAGGGTCGGTTTTACTTTTTTTTAAAGCCTGTCACACTGAATTCCGGTAAGTGTCCTACGACCGTTTCATTTTTACTTTTTTTTAGTCGCCAGTCACACCTCATTCAGGCGTGTACACGACTTTAATTTTTACTTATTTTTTGTCGCAGGTCACCTCGGAACTCACTGTGTTTCAGACCTAATAATTTTTACTTTTTTTTTTCGTATCGAAAACGCCAAAATGTTTCAAGTTTAAGCAATTTTTACTTTTTTTCAAGCGACGAAAACGTCAAAACTTCGACCAAAATTTGGAACCAAAAATGACCTGTACCGGACCAAAACCGGTGTTTTCGCGCTCCCACGGGACCCCGAAAACGGGTTTTCGCGCGCCCCTCCCCCCTAAAATTTTCCCGGCACCGTTTGTGGGTACGTCGAATCGCGCTGCACCCCATTATCTTTTTGCACTTTTTTACTTAAAGGACGATATTTTCGCTAAAAATAAGTAAAATTGCTACTTTCGCCCTACTTTCAATGAAATATTTTTACTTTTTTTAAAGCCTGAAACGGTGAATCTAGGTAAAGGGCGGAGGCCAGGGTCGGTTTTACTTTTTTTTAAAGCCTGTCACACTGAATTCCGGTAAGTGTCCTACGACCGTTTCATTTTTACTTTTTTTTAGTCGCCAGTCACACCTCATTCAGGCGTGTACACGACTTTAATTTTTACTTATTTTTTGTCGCAGGTCACCTCGGAACTCACTGTGTTTCAGACCTAATAATTTTTACTTTTTTTTTTCGTATCGAAAACGCCAAAATGTTTCAAGTTTAAGCAATTTTTACTTTTTTTCAAGCGACGAAAACGTCAAAACTTCGACCAAAATTTGGAACCAAAAATGACCTGTACCGGACCAAAACCGGTGTTTTCGCGCTCCCACGGGACCCCGAAAACGGGTTTTCGCGCGCCCCTCCCCCCTAAAATTTTCCCGGCACCGTTTGTGGGTACGTCGAATCGCGCTGCACCCCATTATCTTTTTGCACTTTTTTAGTTAAAGGACGATTTTTGCGCTAAAAACAACTAAAATTGCTACTTTTTACCTAATTTCTATGAAACATTTTTACTTTTTTTAAAGCCTGAAACGGTTAATCGAGGTAAAGGGCGGAGGCCGAGTCGGTTTTACTTTTTTTTAAAGCCTGTCACACTGAATTCCGGTAAGTGTCCTACGACCGTTTCATTTTTACTTTTTTTTAGTCGCCAGTCACACCTCATTCAGGCGTGTACACGACTTTAATTTTTACTTATTTTTTGTCGCAGGTCACCTCGGAACTCACTGTGTTTCAGACCTAATAATTTTTACTTTTTTTTTTCGTATCGAAAACGCCAAAATGTTTCAAGTTTAAGCAATTTTTACTTTTTTTCAAGCGACGAAAACGTCAAAATTCCGACTTTTCAAAGCCCGAAAACAAAAATTTTCCCACCCGAATTTGGTACCAAAAATGACCTCTACCGGACCAAAACCGGTGTTTTCGCGCTCCCACGGGACCCCGAAAACGGGTTTTCGCGCGCCCCTCCCCCCTAAAATTTTCCCGGCACCGTTTGTGGGTACGTCGAATCGCGCTGCACCCCATTATCTTTTTGCACTTTTTTACTTAAAGGACGATATTTTCGCTAAAAATAAGTAAAATTGCTACTTTCGCCCTACTTTCAATGAAATATTTTTACTTTTTTTAAAGCCTGAAACGGTGAATCTAGGTAAAGGGCGGAGGCCAGGGTCGGTTTTACTTTTTTTTAAAGCCTGTCACACTGAATTCCGGTAAGTGTCCTACGACCGTTTCATTTTTACTTTTTTTTAGTCGCCAGTCACACCTCATTCAGGCGTGTACACGACTTTAATTTTTACTTATTTTTTGTCGCAGGTCACCTCGGAACTCACTGTGTTTCAGACCTAATAATTTTTACTTTTTTTTTTCGTATCGAAAACGCCAAAATGTTTCAAGTTTAAGCAATTTTTACTTTTTTTCAAGCGACGAAAACGTCAAAACTTCGACCAAAATTTGGAACCAAAAATGACCTGTACCGGACCAAAACCGGTGTTTTCGCGCTCCCACGGGACCCCGAAAACGGGTTTTCGCGCGCCCCTCCCCCCTAAAATTTTCCCGGCACCGTTTGTGGGTACGTCGAATCGCGCTGCACCCCATTATCTTTTTGCACTTTTTTACTTAAAGGACGATATTTTCGCTAAAAATAAGTAAAATTGCTACTTTCGCCCTACTTTCAATGAAATATTTTTACTTTTTTTAAAGCCTGAAACGGTGAATCTAGGTAAAGGGCGGAGGCCAGGGTCGGTTTTACTTTTTTTTAAAGCCTGTCACACTGAATTCCGGTAAGTGTCCTACGACCGTTTCATTTTTACTTTTTTTTAGTCGCCAGTCACACCTCATTCAGGCGTGTACACGACTTTAATTTTTACTTATTTTTTGTCGCAGGTCACCTCGGAACTCACTGTGTTTCAGACCTAATAATTTTTACTTTTTTTTTTCGTATCGAAAACGCCAAAATGTTTCAAGTTTAAGCAATTTTTACTTTTTTTCAAGCGACGAAAACGTCAAAACTTCGACCAAAATTTGGAACCAAAAATGACCTGTACCGGACCAAAACCGGTGTTTTCGCGCTCCCACGGGACCCCGAAAACGGGTTTTCGCGCGCCCCTCCCCCCTAAAATTTTCCCGGCACCGTTTGTGGGTACGTCGAATCGCGCTGCACCCCATTATCTTTTTGCACTTTTTTAGTTAAAGGACGATTTTTGCGCTAAAAACAACTAAAATTGCTACTTTTTACCTAATTTCTATGAAACATTTTTACTTTTTTTAAAGCCTGAAACGGTTAATCGAGGTAAAGGGCGGAGGCCGAGTCGGTTTTACTTTTTTTTAAAGCCTGTCACACTGAATTCCGGTAAGTGTCCTACGACCGTTTCATTTTTACTTTTTTTTAGTCGCCAGTCACACCTCATTCAGGCGTGTACACGACTTTAATTTTTACTTATTTTTTGTCGCAGGTCACCTCGGAACTCACTGTGTTTCAGACCTAATAATTTTTACTTTTTTTTTTCGTATCGAAAACGCCAAAACGTTTCTATTGTAAGCAACTTTTACTTTTTTTCAAGCGACGAAAACGTCAAAACTTCGACCAAAATTTGGAACCAAAAATGACCTGTACCCTGTACTTCAGGCGTGTACACGTCGAATCGCGCTGCACCCCATTATCTTTTTGCACTTTTTTACTTAAAGGACGATATTTTCGCTAAAAATAAGTAAAATTGCTACTTTCGCCCTACTTTCAATGAAATATTTTTACTTTTTTTAAAGCCTGAAACGGTGAATCTAGGTAAAGGGCGGAGGCCAGGGTCGGTTTTACTTTTTTTTAAAGCCTGTCACACTGAATTCCGGTAAGTGTCCTACGACCGTTTCATTTTTACTTTTTTTTAGTCGCCAGTCACACCTCATTCAGGCGTGTACACGACTTTAATTTTTACTTATTTTTTGTCGCAGGTCACCTCGGAACTCACTGTGTTTCAGACCTAATAATTTTTACTTTTTTTTTTCGTATCGAAAACGCCAAAATGTTTCAAGTTTAAGCAATTTTTACTTTTTTTCAAGCGACGAAAACGTCAAAATTCCGACTTTTCAAAGCCCGAAAACAAAAATTTTCCCACCCGAATTTGGTACCAAAAATGACCTCTACCGGACCAAAACCGGTGTTTTCGCGCTCCCACGGGACCCCGAAAACGGGTTTTCGCGCGCCCCTCCCCCCTAAAATTTTCCCGGCACCGTTTGTGGGTACGTCGAATCGCGCTGCACCCCATTATCTTTTTGCACTTTTTTAGTTAAAGGACGATTTTTGCGCTAAAAACAACTAAAATTGCTACTTTTTACCTAATTTCTATGAAACATTTTTACTTTTTTTAAAGCCTGAAACGGTTAATCGAGGTAAAGGGCGGAGGCCAGGGTCGGTTTTACTTTTTTTTAAAGCCTGTCACACTGAATTCCGGTAAGTGTCCTACGACCGTTTCATTTTTACTTTTTTTTAGTCGCCAGTCACACCTCATTCAGGCGTGTACACGACTTTAATTTTTACTTATTTTTTGTCGCAGGTCACCTCGGAACTCACTGTGTTTCAGACCTAATAATTTTTACTTTTTTTTTTCGTATCGAAAACGCCAAAATGTTTCAAGTTTAAGCAATTTTTACTTTTTTTCAAGCGACGAAAACGTCAAAATTCCGACTTTTCAAAGTCGGAAAACAAAAATTTTCCTACCCAAATTTTGTACCGAAAAAGACCTCTACCGGACTAAAACCGGTGTTTTCGCGCTCCCACGGGACCCCGAAAACGGGTTTTCGCGCGCCCCTCCCCCCTAAAATTTTCCCGGCACCGTTTGTGGGTACGTCGAATCGCGCTGCACCCCATTATCTTTTTGCACTTTTTTTACTTAAAGGACGATATTTGCGCTAAAAACAACTAAAATTGCTACTTTTTACCTAATTTCTATGAAACATTTTTACTTTTTTTAAAGCCTGAAACGGTTAATCGAGGTAAAGGGCGGAGGCCGAGTCGGATTTACTTTTTTTTAAAGCCTGTCACACTGAATTCCGGTAAGTGTCCTACGACCGTTTCATTTTTACTTTTTTTTAGTCGCCAGTCACACCTCATTCAGGCGTGTACACGACTTTAATTTTTACTTTTTTTGTGTCGCAGGTCACCTCGGAACTCACTGTGTTTCAGACCTAATAATTTTTACTTTTTTTTTTCGTATCGAAAACGCCAAAACGTTTCTATTGTAAGCAACTTTTACTTTTTTTCAAGCGACGAAAACGTCAAAACTTCGACCAAAATTTGGAACCAAAAATGACCTGTACCGGACCAAAACCGGTGTTTTCGCGCTCCCACGGGACCCCGAAAACGGGTTTTCGCGCGCCCCTCCCCCCTAAAATTTTCCCGGCACCGTTTGTGGGTACGTCGAATCGCGCTGCACCCCATTATCTTTTTGCACTTTTTTAGTTAAAGGACGATTTTTGCGCTAAAAACAACTAAAATTGCTACTTTTTACCTAATTTCTATGAAACATTTTTACTTTTTTTAAAGCCTGAAACGGTTAATCGAGGTAAAGGGCGGAGGCCGAGTCGGTTTTACTTTTTTTTAAAGCCTGTCACACTGAATTCCGGTAAGTGTCCTACGACCGTTTCATTTTTACTTTTTTTTAGTCGCCAGTCACACCTCATTCAGGCGTGTACACGACTTTAATTTTTACTTTTTTTGTGTCGCAGGTCACCTCGGAACTCACTGTGTTTCAGACCTAATAATTTTTACTTTTTTTTTTCGTATCGAAAACGCCAAAATGTTTCAAGTTTAAGCAATTTTTACTTTTTTTCAAGCGACGAAAACGTCAAAATTCCGACTTTTCAAAGTCGGAAAACAAAAATTTTCCTACCCAAATTTTGTACCGAAAAAGACCTCTACCGGACTAAAACCGGTGTTTTCGCGCTCCCACGGGACCCCGAAAACGGGTTTTCGCGCGCCCCTCCCCCCTAAAATTTTCCCGGCACCGTTTGTGGGTACGTAGAATCGCGCTGCACCCCATTATCTTTTTGCACTTTTTTACTTAAAGGACGATATTTTCGCTAAAAACAAGTAAATTTGCTACTTTCGCCCTACTTTCTTTGAAACATTTTTACTTTTTTTTAAAGCCTGAAACGGTGAATCTAGGTAAAGGGCGGAGGCCAGGGTCGGTTTTACTTTTTTTTAAAGCCTGTCACACTGAATTCCGGTAAGTGTCCTACGACCGTTTCATTTTTACTTTTTTTTAGTCGCCAGTCACACCTCATTCAGGCGTGTACACGACTTTAATTTTTACTTATTTTTTGTCGCAGGTCACCTCGGAACTCACTGTGTTTCAGACCTAATAATTTTTACTTTTTTTTTTCGTATCGAAAACGCCAAAATGTTTCAAGTTTAAGCAATTTTTACTTTTTTTCAAGCGACGAAAACGTCAAAATTCCGACTTTTCAAAGTCGGAAAACAAAAATTTTCCTACCCAAATTTTGTACCGAAAAAGACCTCTACCGGACTAAAACCGGTGTTTTCGCGCTCCCACGGGACCCCGAAAACGGGTTTTCGCGCGCCCCTCCCCCCTAAAATTTTCCCGGCACCGTTTGTGGGTACGTCGAATCGCGCTGCACCCCATTATCTTTTTGCACTTTTTTTACTTAAAGGACGATATTTGCGCTAAAAACAACTAAAATTGCTACTTTTTACCTAATTTCTATGAAACATTTTTACTTTTTTTAAAGCCTGAAACGGTTAATCGAGGTAAAGGGCGGAGGCCGAGTCGGATTTACTTTTTTTTAAAGCCTGTCACACTGAATTCCGGTAAGTGTCCTACGACCGTTTCATTTTTACTTTTTTTTAGTCGCCAGTCACACCTCATTCAGGCGTGTACACGACTTTAATTTTTACTTTTTTTGTGTCGCAGGTCACCTCGGAACTCACTGTGTTTCAGACCTAATAATTTTTACTTTTTTTTTTCGTATCGAAAACGCCAAAACGTTTCTATTGTAAGCAACTTTTACTTTTTTTCAAGCGACGAAAACGTCAAAACTTCGACCAAAATTTGGAACCAAAAATGACCTGTACCGGACCAAAACCGGTGTTTTCGCGCTCCCACGGGACCCCGAAAACGGGTTTTCGCGCGCCCCTCCCCCCTAAAATTTTCCCGGCACCGTTTGTGGGTACGTCGAATCGCGCTGCACCCCATTATCTTTTTGCACTTTTTTACTTAAAGGACGATATTTTCGCTAAAAACAAGTAAATTTGCTACTTTCGCCCTACTTTCTTTGAAACATTTTTACTTTTTTTAAAGCCTGAAACGGTTAATCGAGGTAAAGGGCGGAGGCCGAGTCGGTTTTACTTTTTTTTAAAGCCTGTCACACTGAATTCCGGTAAGTGTCCTACGACCGTTTCATTTTTACTTTTTTTTAGTCGCCAGTCACACCTCATTCAGGCGTGTACACGACTTTAATTTTTACTTATTTTTTGTCGCAGGTCACCTCGGAACTCACTGTGTTTCAGACCTAATAATTTTTACTTTTTTTTTTCGTATCGAAAACGCCAAAACGTTTCTATTGTAAGCAACTTTTACTTTTTTTCAAGCGACGAAAACGTCAAAACTTCGACCAAAATTTGGAACCAAAAATGACCTGTACCCTGTACTTCAGGCGTGTACACGTCGAATCGCGCTGCACCCCATTATCTTTTTGCACTTTTTTACTTAAAGGACGATATTTTCGCTAAAAATAAGTAAAATTGCTACTTTCGCCCTACTTTCAATGAAATATTTTTACTTTTTTTAAAGCCTGAAACGGTGAATCTAGGTAAAGGGCGGAGGCCAGGGTCGGTTTTACTTTTTTTTAAAGCCTGTCACACTGAATTCCGGTAAGTGTCCTACGACCGTTTCATTTTTACTTTTTTTTAGTCGCCAGTCACACCTCATTCAGGCGTGTACACGACTTTAATTTTTACTTATTTTTTGTCGCAGGTCACCTCGGAACTCACTGTGTTTCAGACCTAATAATTTTTACTTTTTTTTTTCGTATCGAAAACGCCAAAATGTTTCAAGTTTAAGCAATTTTTACTTTTTTTCAAGCGACGAAAACGTCAAAATTCCGACTTTTCAAAGCCCGAAAACAAAAATTTTCCCACCCGAATTTGGTACCAAAAATGACCTCTACCGGACCAAAACCGGTGTTTTCGCGCTCCCACGGGACCCCGAAAACGGGTTTTCGCGCGCCCCTCCCCCCTAAAATTTTCCCGGCACCGTTTGTGGGTACGTCGAATCGCGCTGCACCCCATTATCTTTTTGCACTTTTTTAGTTAAAGGACGATTTTTGCGCTAAAAACAACTAAAATTGCTACTTTTTACCTAATTTCTATGAAACATTTTTACTTTTTTTAAAGCCTGAAACGGTTAATCGAGGTAAAGGGCGGAGGCCAGGGTCGGTTTTACTTTTTTTTAAAGCCTGTCACACTGAATTCCGGTAAGTGTCCTACGACCGTTTCATTTTTACTTTTTTTTAGTCGCCAGTCACACCTCATTCAGGCGTGTACACGACTTTAATTTTTACTTATTTTTTGTCGCAGGTCACCTCGGAACTCACTGTGTTTCAGACCTAATAATTTTTACTTTTTTTTTTCGTATCGAAAACGCCAAAATGTTTCAAGTTTAAGCAATTTTTACTTTTTTTCAAGCGACGAAAACGTCAAAATTCCGACTTTTCAAAGTCGGAAAACAAAAATTTTCCTACCCAAATTTTGTACCGAAAAAGACCTCTACCGGACTAAAACCGGTGTTTTCGCGCTCCCACGGGACCCCGAAAACGGGTTTTCGCGCGCCCCTCCCCCCTAAAATTTTCCCGGCACCGTTTGTGGGTACGTCGAATCGCGCTGCACCCCATTATCTTTTTGCACTTTTTTTACTTAAAGGACGATATTTGCGCTAAAAACAACTAAAATTGCTACTTTTTACCTAATTTCTATGAAACATTTTTACTTTTTTTAAAGCCTGAAACGGTTAATCGAGGTAAAGGGCGGAGGCCGAGTCGGATTTACTTTTTTTTAAAGCCTGTCACACTGAATTCCGGTAAGTGTCCTACGACCGTTTCATTTTTACTTTTTTTTAGTCGCCAGTCACACCTCATTCAGGCGTGTACACGACTTTAATTTTTACTTTTTTTGTGTCGCAGGTCACCTCGGAACTCACTGTGTTTCAGACCTAATAATTTTTACTTTTTTTTTTCGTATCGAAAACGCCAAAACGTTTCTATTGTAAGCAACTTTTACTTTTTTTCAAGCGACGAAAACGTCAAAACTTCGACCAAAATTTGGAACCAAAAATGACCTGTACCGGACCAAAACCGGTGTTTTCGCGCTCCCACGGGACCCCGAAAACGGGTTTTCGCGCGCCCCTCCCCCCTAAAATTTTCCCGGCACCGTTTGTGGGTACGTCGAATCGCGCTGCACCCCATTATCTTTTTGCACTTTTTTAGTTAAAGGACGATTTTTGCGCTAAAAACAACTAAAATTGCTACTTTTTACCTAATTTCTATGAAACATTTTTACTTTTTTTAAAGCCTGAAACGGTTAATCGAGGTAAAGGGCGGAGGCCGAGTCGGTTTTACTTTTTTTTAAAGCCTGTCACACTGAATTCCGGTAAGTGTCCTACGACCGTTTCATTTTTACTTTTTTTTAGTCGCCAGTCACACCTCATTCAGGCGTGTACACGATTTTAATTTTTACTTTTTTTGTGTCGCAGGTCACCTCGGAACTCACTGTGTTTCAGACCTAATAATTTTTACTTTTTTTTTTCGTATCGAAAACGCCAAAATGTTTCAAGTTTAAGCAATTTTTACTTTTTTTCAAGCGACGAAAACGTCAAAATTCCGACTTTTCAAAGTCGGAAAACAAAAATTTTCCTACCCAAATTTTGTACCGAAAAAGACCTCTACCGGACCAAAACCGGTGTTTTCGCGCTCCCACGGGACCCCGAAAACGGGTTTTCGCGCGCCCCTCCCCCCTAAAATTTTCCCGGCACCGTTTGTGGGTACGTCGAATCGCGCTGCACCCCATTATCTTTTTGCACTTTTTTAGTTAAAGGACGATTTTTGCGCTAAAAACAACTAAAATTGCTACTTTTTACCTAATTTCTATGAAACATTTTTACTTTTTTTAAAGCCTGAAACGGTTAATCGAGGTAAAGGGCGGAGGCCGAGTCGGTTTTACTTTTTTTTAAAGCCTGTCACACTGAATTCCGGTAAGTGTCCTACGACCGTTTCATTTTTACTTTTTTTTAGTCGCCAGTCACACCTCATTCAGGCGTGTACACGACTTTAATTTTTACTTATTTTTTGTCGCAGGTCACCTCGGAACTCACTGTGTTTCAGACCTAATAATTTTTACTTTTTTTTTTCGTATCGAAAACGCCAAAATGTTTCAAGTTTAAGCAATTTTTACTTTTTTTCAAGCGACGAAAACGTCAAAATTCCGACTTTTCAAAGCCCGAAAACAAAAATTTTCCCACCCGAATTTGGTACCAAAAATGACCTCTACCGGACCAAAACCGGTGTTTTCGCGCTCCCACGGGACCCCGAAAACGGGTTTTCGCGCGCCCCTCCCCCCTAAAATTTTCCCGGCACCGTTTGTGGGTACGTCGAATCGCGCTGCACCCCATTATCTTTTTGCACTTTTTTACTTAAAGGACGATATTTTCGCTAAAAATAAGTAAAATTGCTACTTTCGCCCTACTTTCAATGAAATATTTTTACTTTTTTTAAAGCCTGAAACGGTGAATCTAGGTAAAGGGCGGAGGCCAGGGTCGGTTTTACTTTTTTTTAAAGCCTGTCACACTGAATTCCGGTAAGTGTCCTACGACCGTTTCATTTTTACTTTTTTTTAGTCGCCAGTCACACCTCATTCAGGCGTGTACACGACTTTAATTTTTACTTATTTTTTGTCGCAGGTCACCTCGGAACTCACTGTGTTTCAGACCTAATAATTTTTACTTTTTTTTTTCGTATCGAAAACGCCAAAATGTTTCAAGTTTAAGCAATTTTTACTTTTTTTCAAGCGACGAAAACGTCAAAACTTCGACCAAAATTTGGAACCAAAAATGACCTGTACCGGACCAAAACCGGTGTTTTCGCGCTCCCACGGGACCCCGAAAACGGGTTTTCGCGCGCCCCTCCCCCCTAAAATTTTCCCGGCACCGTTTGTGGGTACGTCGAATCGCGCTGCACCCCATTATCTTTTTGCACTTTTTTACTTAAAGGACGATATTTTCGCTAAAAATAAGTAAAATTGCTACTTTCGCCCTACTTTCAATGAAATATTTTTACTTTTTTTAAAGCCTGAAACGGTGAATCTAGGTAAAGGGCGGAGGCCAGGGTCGGTTTTACTTTTTTTTAAAGCCTGTCACACTGAATTCCGGTAAGTGTCCTACGACCGTTTCATTTTTACTTTTTTTTAGTCGCCAGTCACACCTCATTCAGGCGTGTACACGACTTTAATTTTTACTTATTTTTTGTCGCAGGTCACCTCGGAACTCACTGTGTTTCAGACCTAATAATTTTTACTTTTTTTTTTCGTATCGAAAACGCCAAAATGTTTCAAGTTTAAGCAATTTTTACTTTTTTTCAAGCGACGAAAACGTCAAAACTTCGACCAAAATTTGGAACCAAAAATGACCTGTACCGGACCAAAACCGGTGTTTTCGCGCTCCCACGGGACCCCGAAAACGGGTTTTCGCGCGCCCCTCCCCCCTAAAATTTTCCCGGCACCGTTTGTGGGTACGTCGAATCGCGCTGCACCCCATTATCTTTTTGCACTTTTTTAGTTAAAGGACGATTTTTGCGCTAAAAACAACTAAAATTGCTACTTTTTACCTAATTTCTATGAAACATTTTTACTTTTTTTAAAGCCTGAAACGGTTAATCGAGGTAAAGGGCGGAGGCCGAGTCGGTTTTACTTTTTTTTAAAGCCTGTCACACTGAATTCCGGTAAGTGTCCTACGACCGTTTCATTTTTACTTTTTTTTAGTCGCCAGTCACACCTCATTCAGGCGTGTACACGACTTTAATTTTTACTTATTTTTTGTCGCAGGTCACCTCGGAACTCACTGTGTTTCAGACCTAATAATTTTTACTTTTTTTTTTCGTATCGAAAACGCCAAAATGTTTCAAGTTTAAGCAATTTTTACTTTTTTTCAAGCGACGAAAACGTCAAAATTCCGACTTTTCAAAGCCCGAAAACAAAAATTTTCCCACCCGAATTTGGTACCAAAAATGACCTCTACCGGACCAAAACCGGTGTTTTCGCGCTCCCACGGGACCCCGAAAACGGGTTTTCGCGCGCCCCTCCCCCCTAAAATTTTCCCGGCACCGTTTGTGGGTACGTCGAATCGCGCTGCACCCCATTATCTTTTTGCACTTTTTTACTTAAAGGACGATATTTTCGCTAAAAATAAGTAAAATTGCTACTTTCGCCCTACTTTCAATGAAATATTTTTACTTTTTTTAAAGCCTGAAACGGTGAATCTAGGTAAAGGGCGGAGGCCAGGGTCGGTTTTACTTTTTTTTAAAGCCTGTCACACTGAATTCCGGTAAGTGTCCTACGACCGTTTCATTTTTACTTTTTTTTAGTCGCCAGTCACACCTCATTCAGGCGTGTACACGACTTTAATTTTTACTTATTTTTTGTCGCAGGTCACCTCGGAACTCACTGTGTTTCAGACCTAATAATTTTTACTTTTTTTTTTCGTATCGAAAACGCCAAAATGTTTCAAGTTTAAGCAATTTTTACTTTTTTTCAAGCGACGAAAACGTCAAAATTCCGACTTTTCAAAGCCCGAAAACAAAAATTTTCCCACCCGAATTTGGTACCAAAAATGACCTCTACCGGACCAAAACCGGTGTTTTCGCGCTCCCACGGGACCCCGAAAACGGGTTTTCGCGCGCCCCTCCCCCCTAAAATTTTCCCGGCACCGTTTGTGGGTACGTCGAATCGCGCTGCACCCCATTATCTTTTTGCACTTTTTTAGTTAAAGGACGATTTTTGCGCTAAAAACAACTAAAATTGCTACTTTTTACCTAATTTCTATGAAACATTTTTACTTTTTTTAAAGCCTGAAACGGTTAATCGAGGTAAAGGGCGGAGGCCAGGGTCGGTTTTACTTTTTTTTAAAGCCTGTCACACTGAATTCCGGTAAGTGTCCTACGACCGTTTCATTTTTACTTTTTTTTAGTCGCCAGTCACACCTCATTCAGGCGTGTACACGACTTTAATTTTTACTTATTTTTTGTCGCAGGTCACCTCGGAACTCACTGTGTTTCAGACCTAATAATTTTTACTTTTTTTTTTCGTATCGAAAACGCCAAAATGTTTCAAGTTTAAGCAATTTTTACTTTTTTTCAAGCGACGAAAACGTCAAAACTTCGACCAAAATTTGGAACCAAAAATGACCTGTACCGGACCAAAACCGGTGTTTTCGCGCTCCCACGGGACCCCGAAAACGGGTTTTCGCGCGCCCCTCCCCCCTAAAATTTTCCCGGCACCGTTTGTGGGTACGTCGAATCGCGCTGCACCCCATTATCTTTTTGCACTTTTTTAGTTAAAGGACGATTTTTGCGCTAAAAACAACTAAAATTGCTACTTTTTACCTAATTTCTATGAAACATTTTTACTTTTTTTAAAGCCTGAAACGGTTAATCGAGGTAAAGGGCGGAGGCCGAGTCGGTTTTACTTTTTTTTAAAGCCTGTCACACTGAATTCCGGTAAGTGTCCTACGACCGTTTCATTTTTACTTTTTTTTAGTCGCCAGTCACACCTCATTCAGGCGTGTACACGACTTTAATTTTTACTTATTTTTTGTCGCAGGTCACCTCGGAACTCACTGTGTTTCAGACCTAATAATTTTTACTTTTTTTTTTCGTATCGAAAACGCCAAAATGTTTCAAGTTTAAGCAATTTTTACTTTTTTTCAAGCGACGAAAACGTCAAAATTCCGACTTTTCAAAGCCCGAAAACAAAAATTTTCCCACCCGAATTTGGTACCAAAAATGACCTCTACCGGACCAAAACCGGTGTTTTCGCGCTCCCACGGGACCCCGAAAACGGGTTTTCGCGCGCCCCTCCCCCCTAAAATTTTCCCGGCACCGTTTGTGGGTACGTCGAATCGCGCTGCACCCCATTATCTTTTTGCACTTTTTTACTTAAAGGACGATATTTTCGCTAAAAATAAGTAAAATTGCTACTTTCGCCCTACTTTCAATGAAATATTTTTACTTTTTTTAAAGCCTGAAACGGTGAATCTAGGTAAAGGGCGGAGGCCAGGGTCGGTTTTACTTTTTTTTAAAGCCTGTCACACTGAATTCCGGTAAGTGTCCTACGACCGTTTCATTTTTACTTTTTTTTAGTCGCCAGTCACACCTCATTCAGGCGTGTACACGACTTTAATTTTTACTTATTTTTTGTCGCAGGTCACCTCGGAACTCACTGTGTTTCAGACCTAATAATTTTTACTTTTTTTTTTCGTATCGAAAACGCCAAAATGTTTCAAGTTTAAGCAATTTTTACTTTTTTTCAAGCGACGAAAACGTCAAAACTTCGACCAAAATTTGGAACCAAAAATGACCTGTACCGGACCAAAACCGGTGTTTTCGCGCTCCCACGGGACCCCGAAAACGGGTTTTCGCGCGCCCCTCCCCCCTAAAATTTTCCCGGCACCGTTTGTGGGTACGTCGAATCGCGCTGCACCCCATTATCTTTTTGCACTTTTTTACTTAAAGGACGATATTTTCGCTAAAAATAAGTAAAATTGCTACTTTCGCCCTACTTTCAATGAAATATTTTTACTTTTTTTAAAGCCTGAAACGGTGAATCTAGGTAAAGGGCGGAGGCCAGGGTCGGTTTTACTTTTTTTTAAAGCCTGTCACACTGAATTCCGGTAAGTGTCCTACGACCGTTTCATTTTTACTTTTTTTTAGTCGCCAGTCACACCTCATTCAGGCGTGTACACGACTTTAATTTTTACTTATTTTTTGTCGCAGGTCACCTCGGAACTCACTGTGTTTCAGACCTAATAATTTTTACTTTTTTTTTTCGTATCGAAAACGCCAAAATGTTTCAAGTTTAAGCAATTTTTACTTTTTTTCAAGCGACGAAAACGTCAAAACTTCGACCAAAATTTGGAACCAAAAATGACCTGTACCGGACCAAAACCGGTGTTTTCGCGCTCCCACGGGACCCCGAAAACGGGTTTTCGCGCGCCCCTCCCCCCTAAAATTTTCCCGGCACCGTTTGTGGGTACGTCGAATCGCGCTGCACCCCATTATCTTTTTGCACTTTTTTAGTTAAAGGACGATTTTTGCGCTAAAAACAACTAAAATTGCTACTTTTTACCTAATTTCTATGAAACATTTTTACTTTTTTTAAAGCCTGAAACGGTTAATCGAGGTAAAGGGCGGAGGCCGAGTCGGTTTTACTTTTTTTTAAAGCCTGTCACACTGAATTCCGGTAAGTGTCCTACGACCGTTTCATTTTTACTTTTTTTTAGTCGCCAGTCACACCTCATTCAGGCGTGTACACGACTTTAATTTTTACTTATTTTTTGTCGCAGGTCACCTCGGAACTCACTGTGTTTCAGACCTAATAATTTTTACTTTTTTTTTTCGTATCGAAAACGCCAAAACGTTTCTATTGTAAGCAACTTTTACTTTTTTTCAAGCGACGAAAACGTCAAAACTTCGACCAAAATTTGGAACCAAAAATGACCTGTACCCTGTACTTCAGGCGTGTACACGTCGAATCGCGCTGCACCCCATTATCTTTTTGCACTTTTTTACTTAAAGGACGATATTTTCGCTAAAAATAAGTAAAATTGCTACTTTCGCCCTACTTTCAATGAAATATTTTTACTTTTTTTAAAGCCTGAAACGGTGAATCTAGGTAAAGGGCGGAGGCCAGGGTCGGTTTTACTTTTTTTTAAAGCCTGTCACACTGAATTCCGGTAAGTGTCCTACGACCGTTTCATTTTTACTTTTTTTTAGTCGCCAGTCACACCTCATTCAGGCGTGTACACGACTTTAATTTTTACTTATTTTTTGTCGCAGGTCACCTCGGAACTCACTGTGTTTCAGACCTAATAATTTTTACTTTTTTTTTTCGTATCGAAAACGCCAAAATGTTTCAAGTTTAAGCAATTTTTACTTTTTTTCAAGCGACGAAAACGTCAAAATTCCGACTTTTCAAAGCCCGAAAACAAAAATTTTCCCACCCGAATTTGGTACCAAAAATGACCTCTACCGGACCAAAACCGGTGTTTTCGCGCTCCCACGGGACCCCGAAAACGGGTTTTCGCGCGCCCCTCCCCCCTAAAATTTTCCCGGCACCGTTTGTGGGTACGTCGAATCGCGCTGCACCCCATTATCTTTTTGCACTTTTTTAGTTAAAGGACGATTTTTGCGCTAAAAACAACTAAAATTGCTACTTTTTACCTAATTTCTATGAAACATTTTTACTTTTTTTAAAGCCTGAAACGGTTAATCGAGGTAAAGGGCGGAGGCCAGGGTCGGTTTTACTTTTTTTTAAAGCCTGTCACACTGAATTCCGGTAAGTGTCCTACGACCGTTTCATTTTTACTTTTTTTTAGTCGCCAGTCACACCTCATTCAGGCGTGTACACGACTTTAATTTTTACTTATTTTTTGTCGCAGGTCACCTCGGAACTCACTGTGTTTCAGACCTAATAATTTTTACTTTTTTTTTTCGTATCGAAAACGCCAAAATGTTTCAAGTTTAAGCAATTTTTACTTTTTTTCAAGCGACGAAAACGTCAAAATTCCGACTTTTCAAAGTCGGAAAACAAAAATTTTCCTACCCAAATTTTGTACCGAAAAAGACCTCTACCGGACTAAAACCGGTGTTTTCGCGCTCCCACGGGACCCCGAAAACGGGTTTTCGCGCGCCCCTCCCCCCTAAAATTTTCCCGGCACCGTTTGTGGGTACGTCGAATCGCGCTGCACCCCATTATCTTTTTGCACTTTTTTTACTTAAAGGACGATATTTGCGCTAAAAACAACTAAAATTGCTACTTTTTACCTAATTTCTATGAAACATTTTTACTTTTTTTAAAGCCTGAAACGGTTAATCGAGGTAAAGGGCGGAGGCCGAGTCGGATTTACTTTTTTTTAAAGCCTGTCACACTGAATTCCGGTAAGTGTCCTACGACCGTTTCATTTTTACTTTTTTTTAGTCGCCAGTCACACCTCATTCAGGCGTGTACACGACTTTAATTTTTACTTTTTTTGTGTCGCAGGTCACCTCGGAACTCACTGTGTTTCAGACCTAATAATTTTTACTTTTTTTTTTCGTATCGAAAACGCCAAAACGTTTCTATTGTAAGCAACTTTTACTTTTTTTCAAGCGACGAAAACGTCAAAACTTCGACCAAAATTTGGAACCAAAAATGACCTGTACCGGACCAAAACCGGTGTTTTCGCGCTCCCACGGGACCCCGAAAACGGGTTTTCGCGCGCCCCTCCCCCCTAAAATTTTCCCGGCACCGTTTGTGGGTACGTCGAATCGCGCTGCACCCCATTATCTTTTTGCACTTTTTTAGTTAAAGGACGATTTTTGCGCTAAAAACAACTAAAATTGCTACTTTTTACCTAATTTCTATGAAACATTTTTACTTTTTTTAAAGCCTGAAACGGTTAATCGAGGTAAAGGGCGGAGGCCGAGTCGGTTTTACTTTTTTTTAAAGCCTGTCACACTGAATTCCGGTAAGTGTCCTACGACCGTTTCATTTTTACTTTTTTTTAGTCGCCAGTCACACCTCATTCAGGCGTGTACACGACTTTAATTTTTACTTTTTTTGTGTCGCAGGTCACCTCGGAACTCACTGTGTTTCAGACCTAATAATTTTTACTTTTTTTTTTCGTATCGAAAACGCCAAAATGTTTCAAGTTTAAGCAATTTTTACTTTTTTTCAAGCGACGAAAACGTCAAAATTCCGACTTTTCAAAGTCGGAAAACAAAAATTTTCCTACCCAAATTTTGTACCGAAAAAGACCTCTACCGGACTAAAACCGGTGTTTTCGCGCTCCCACGGGACCCCGAAAACGGGTTTTCGCGCGCCCCTCCCCCCTAAAATTTTCCCGGCACCGTTTGTGGGTACGTAGAATCGCGCTGCACCCCATTATCTTTTTGCACTTTTTTACTTAAAGGACGATATTTTCGCTAAAAACAAGTAAATTTGCTACTTTCGCCCTACTTTCTTTGAAACATTTTTACTTTTTTTTAAAGCCTGAAACGGTGAATCTAGGTAAAGGGCGGAGGCCAGGGTCGGTTTTACTTTTTTTTAAAGCCTGTCACACTGAATTCCGGTAAGTGTCCTACGACCGTTTCATTTTTACTTTTTTTTAGTCGCCAGTCACACCTCATTCAGGCGTGTACACGACTTTAATTTTTACTTATTTTTTGTCGCAGGTCACCTCGGAACTCACTGTGTTTCAGACCTAATAATTTTTACTTTTTTTTTTCGTATCGAAAACGCCAAAATGTTTCAAGTTTAAGCAATTTTTACTTTTTTTCAAGCGACGAAAACGTCAAAATTCCGACTTTTCAAAGTCGGAAAACAAAAATTTTCCTACCCAAATTTTGTACCGAAAAAGACCTCTACCGGACTAAAACCGGTGTTTTCGCGCTCCCACGGGACCCCGAAAACGGGTTTTCGCGCGCCCCTCCCCCCTAAAATTTTCCCGGCACCGTTTGTGGGTACGTCGAATCGCGCTGCACCCCATTATCTTTTTGCACTTTTTTTACTTAAAGGACGATATTTGCGCTAAAAACAACTAAAATTGCTACTTTTTACCTAATTTCTATGAAACATTTTTACTTTTTTTAAAGCCTGAAACGGTTAATCGAGGTAAAGGGCGGAGGCCGAGTCGGATTTACTTTTTTTTAAAGCCTGTCACACTGAATTCCGGTAAGTGTCCTACGACCGTTTCATTTTTACTTTTTTTTAGTCGCCAGTCACACCTCATTCAGGCGTGTACACGACTTTAATTTTTACTTTTTTTGTGTCGCAGGTCACCTCGGAACTCACTGTGTTTCAGACCTAATAATTTTTACTTTTTTTTTTCGTATCGAAAACGCCAAAACGTTTCTATTGTAAGCAACTTTTACTTTTTTTCAAGCGACGAAAACGTCAAAACTTCGACCAAAATTTGGAACCAAAAATGACCTGTACCGGACCAAAACCGGTGTTTTCGCGCTCCCACGGGACCCCGAAAACGGGTTTTCGCGCGCCCCTCCCCCCTAAAATTTTCCCGGCACCGTTTGTGGGTACGTCGAATCGCGCTGCACCCCATTATCTTTTTGCACTTTTTTACTTAAAGGACGATATTTTCGCTAAAAACAAGTAAATTTGCTACTTTCGCCCTACTTTCTTTGAAACATTTTTACTTTTTTTAAAGCCTGAAACGGTTAATCGAGGTAAAGGGCGGAGGCCGAGTCGGTTTTACTTTTTTTTAAAGCCTGTCACACTGAATTCCGGTAAGTGTCCTACGACCGTTTCATTTTTACTTTTTTTTAGTCGCCAGTCACACCTCATTCAGGCGTGTACACGACTTTAATTTTTACTTATTTTTTGTCGCAGGTCACCTCGGAACTCACTGTGTTTCAGACCTAATAATTTTTACTTTTTTTTTTCGTATCGAAAACGCCAAAACGTTTCTATTGTAAGCAACTTTTACTTTTTTTCAAGCGACGAAAACGTCAAAACTTCGACCAAAATTTGGAACCAAAAATGACCTGTACCCTGTACTTCAGGCGTGTACACGTCGAATCGCGCTGCACCCCATTATCTTTTTGCACTTTTTTACTTAAAGGACGATATTTTCGCTAAAAATAAGTAAAATTGCTACTTTCGCCCTACTTTCAATGAAATATTTTTACTTTTTTTAAAGCCTGAAACGGTGAATCTAGGTAAAGGGCGGAGGCCAGGGTCGGTTTTACTTTTTTTTAAAGCCTGTCACACTGAATTCCGGTAAGTGTCCTACGACCGTTTCATTTTTACTTTTTTTTAGTCGCCAGTCACACCTCATTCAGGCGTGTACACGACTTTAATTTTTACTTATTTTTTGTCGCAGGTCACCTCGGAACTCACTGTGTTTCAGACCTAATAATTTTTACTTTTTTTTTTCGTATCGAAAACGCCAAAATGTTTCAAGTTTAAGCAATTTTTACTTTTTTTCAAGCGACGAAAACGTCAAAATTCCGACTTTTCAAAGCCCGAAAACAAAAATTTTCCCACCCGAATTTGGTACCAAAAATGACCTCTACCGGACCAAAACCGGTGTTTTCGCGCTCCCACGGGACCCCGAAAACGGGTTTTCGCGCGCCCCTCCCCCCTAAAATTTTCCCGGCACCGTTTGTGGGTACGTCGAATCGCGCTGCACCCCATTATCTTTTTGCACTTTTTTAGTTAAAGGACGATTTTTGCGCTAAAAACAACTAAAATTGCTACTTTTTACCTAATTTCTATGAAACATTTTTACTTTTTTTAAAGCCTGAAACGGTTAATCGAGGTAAAGGGCGGAGGCCAGGGTCGGTTTTACTTTTTTTTAAAGCCTGTCACACTGAATTCCGGTAAGTGTCCTACGACCGTTTCATTTTTACTTTTTTTTAGTCGCCAGTCACACCTCATTCAGGCGTGTACACGACTTTAATTTTTACTTATTTTTTGTCGCAGGTCACCTCGGAACTCACTGTGTTTCAGACCTAATAATTTTTACTTTTTTTTTTCGTATCGAAAACGCCAAAATGTTTCAAGTTTAAGCAATTTTTACTTTTTTTCAAGCGACGAAAACGTCAAAATTCCGACTTTTCAAAGTCGGAAAACAAAAATTTTCCTACCCAAATTTTGTACCGAAAAAGACCTCTACCGGACTAAAACCGGTGTTTTCGCGCTCCCACGGGACCCCGAAAACGGGTTTTCGCGCGCCCCTCCCCCCTAAAATTTTCCCGGCACCGTTTGTGGGTACGTCGAATCGCGCTGCACCCCATTATCTTTTTGCACTTTTTTTACTTAAAGGACGATATTTGCGCTAAAAACAACTAAAATTGCTACTTTTTACCTAATTTCTATGAAACATTTTTACTTTTTTTAAAGCCTGAAACGGTTAATCGAGGTAAAGGGCGGAGGCCGAGTCGGATTTACTTTTTTTTAAAGCCTGTCACACTGAATTCCGGTAAGTGTCCTACGACCGTTTCATTTTTACTTTTTTTTAGTCGCCAGTCACACCTCATTCAGGCGTGTACACGACTTTAATTTTTACTTTTTTTGTGTCGCAGGTCACCTCGGAACTCACTGTGTTTCAGACCTAATAATTTTTACTTTTTTTTTTCGTATCGAAAACGCCAAAACGTTTCTATTGTAAGCAACTTTTACTTTTTTTCAAGCGACGAAAACGTCAAAACTTCGACCAAAATTTGGAACCAAAAATGACCTGTACCGGACCAAAACCGGTGTTTTCGCGCTCCCACGGGACCCCGAAAACGGGTTTTCGCGCGCCCCTCCCCCCTAAAATTTTCCCGGCACCGTTTGTGGGTACGTCGAATCGCGCTGCACCCCATTATCTTTTTGCACTTTTTTAGTTAAAGGACGATTTTTGCGCTAAAAACAACTAAAATTGCTACTTTTTACCTAATTTCTATGAAACATTTTTACTTTTTTTAAAGCCTGAAACGGTTAATCGAGGTAAAGGGCGGAGGCCGAGTCGGTTTTACTTTTTTTTAAAGCCTGTCACACTGAATTCCGGTAAGTGTCCTACGACCGTTTCATTTTTACTTTTTTTTAGTCGCCAGTCACACCTCATTCAGGCGTGTACACGATTTTAATTTTTACTTTTTTTGTGTCGCAGGTCACCTCGGAACTCACTGTGTTTCAGACCTAATAATTTTTACTTTTTTTTTTCGTATCGAAAACGCCAAAATGTTTCAAGTTTAAGCAATTTTTACTTTTTTTCAAGCGACGAAAACGTCAAAATTCCGACTTTTCAAAGTCGGAAAACAAAAATTTTCCTACCCAAATTTTGTACCGAAAAAGACCTCTACCGGACTAAAACCGGTGTTTTCGCGCTCCCACGGGACCCCGAAAACGGGTTTTCGCGCGCCCCTCCCCCCTAAAATTTTCCCGGCACCGTTTGTGGGTACGTAGAATCGCGCTGCACCCCATTATCTTTTTGCACTTTTTTACTTAAAGGACGATATTTTCGCTAAAAACAAGTAAATTTGCTACTTTCGCCCTACTTTCTTTGAAACATTTTTACTTTTTTTTAAAGCCTGAAACGGTGAATCTAGGTAAAGGGCGGAGGCCAGGGTCGGTTTTACTTTTTTTTAAAGCCTGTCACACTGAATTCCGGTAAGTGTCCTACGACCGTTTCATTTTTACTTTTTTTTAGTCGCCAGTCACACCTCATTCAGGCGTGTACACGACTTTAATTTTTACTTATTTTTTGTCGCAGGTCACCTCGGAACTCACTGTGTTTCAGACCTAATAATTTTTACTTTTTTTTTTCGTATCGAAAACGCCAAAATGTTTCAAGTTTAAGCAATTTTTACTTTTTTTCAAGCGACGAAAACGTCAAAATTCCGACTTTTCAAAGTCGGAAAACAAAAATTTTCCTACCCAAATTTTGTACCGAAAAAGACCTCTACCGGACTAAAACCGGTGTTTTCGCGCTCCCACGGGACCCCGAAAACGGGTTTTCGCGCGCCCCTCCCCCCTAAAATTTTCCCGGCACCGTTTGTGGGTACGTCGAATCGCGCTGCACCCCATTATCTTTTTGCACTTTTTTTACTTAAAGGACGATATTTGCGCTAAAAACAACTAAAATTGCTACTTTTTACCTAATTTCTATGAAACATTTTTACTTTTTTTAAAGCCTGAAACGGTTAATCGAGGTAAAGGGCGGAGGCCGAGTCGGATTTACTTTTTTTTAAAGCCTGTCACACTGAATTCCGGTAAGTGTCCTACGACCGTTTCATTTTTACTTTTTTTTAGTCGCCAGTCACACCTCATTCAGGCGTGTACACGACTTTAATTTTTACTTTTTTTGTGTCGCAGGTCACCTCGGAACTCACTGTGTTTCAGACCTAATAATTTTTACTTTTTTTTTTCGTATCGAAAACGCCAAAACGTTTCTATTGTAAGCAACTTTTACTTTTTTTCAAGCGACGAAAACGTCAAAACTTCGACCAAAATTTGGAACCAAAAATGACCTGTACCGGACCAAAACCGGTGTTTTCGCGCTCCCACGGGACCCCGAAAACGGGTTTTCGCGCGCCCCTCCCCCCTAAAATTTTCCCGGCACCGTTTGTGGGTACGTCGAATCGCGCTGCACCCCATTATCTTTTTGCACTTTTTTACTTAAAGGACGATATTTTCGCTAAAAACAAGTAAATTTGCTACTTTTTACCTAATTTCTATGAAACATTTTTACTTTTTTTAAAGCCTGAAACGGTTAATCGAGGTAAAGGGCGGAGGCCGAGTCGGATTTACTTTTTTTTAAAGCCTGTCACACTGAATTCCGGTAAGTGTCCTACGACCGTTTCATTTTTACTTTTTTTTAGTCGCCAGTCACACCTCATTCAGGCGTGTACACGACTTTAATTTTTACTTTTTTTGTGTCGCAGGTCACCTCGGAACTCACTGTGTTTCAGACCTAATAATTTTTACTTTTTTTTTTCGTATCGAAAACGCCAAAACGTTTCTATTGTAAGCAACTTTTACTTTTTTTCAAGCGACGAAAACGTCAAAACTTCGACCAAAATTTGGAACCAAAAATGACCTGTACCGGACCAAAACCGGTGTTTTCGCGCTCCCACGGGACCCCGAAAACGGGTTTTCGCGCGCCCCTCCCCCCTAAAATTTTCCCGGCACCGTTTGTGGGTACGTCGAATCGCGCTGCACCCCATTATCTTTTTGCACTTTTTTACTTAAAGGACGATATTTTCGCTAAAAACAAGTAAATTTGCTACTTTCGCCCTACTTTCTTTGAAACATTTTTACTTTTTTTAAAGCCTGAAACGGTTAATCGAGGTAAAGGGCGGAGGCCGAGTCGGTTTTACTTTTTTTTAAAGCCTGTCACACTGAATTCCGGTAAGTGTCCTACGACCGTTTCATTTTTACTTTTTTTTAGTCGCCAGTCACACCTCATTCAGGCGTGTACACGACTTTAATTTTTACTTATTTTTTGTCGCAGGTCACCTCGGAACTCACTGTGTTTCAGACCTAATAATTTTTACTTTTTTTTTTCGTATCGAAAACGCCAAAACGTTTCTATTGTAAGCAACTTTTACTTTTTTTCAAGCGACGAAAACGTCAAAACTTCGACCAAAATTTGGAACCAAAAATGACCTGTACCCTGTACTTCAGGCGTGTACACGTCGAATCGCGCTGCACCCCATTATCTTTTTGCACTTTTTTACTTAAAGGACGATATTTTCGCTAAAAATAAGTAAAATTGCTACTTTCGCCCTACTTTCAATGAAATATTTTTACTTTTTTTAAAGCCTGAAACGGTGAATCTAGGTAAAGGGCGGAGGCCAGGGTCGGTTTTACTTTTTTTTAAAGCCTGTCACACTGAATTCCGGTAAGTGTCCTACGACCGTTTCATTTTTACTTTTTTTTAGTCGCCAGTCACACCTCATTCAGGCGTGTACACGACTTTAATTTTTACTTATTTTTTGTCGCAGGTCACCTCGGAACTCACTGTGTTTCAGACCTAATAATTTTTACTTTTTTTTTTCGTATCGAAAACGCCAAAATGTTTCAAGTTTAAGCAATTTTTACTTTTTTTCAAGCGACGAAAACGTCAAAATTCCGACTTTTCAAAGCCCGAAAACAAAAATTTTCCCACCCGAATTTGGTACCAAAAATGACCTCTACCGGACCAAAACCGGTGTTTTCGCGCTCCCACGGGACCCCGAAAACGGGTTTTCGCGCGCCCCTCCCCCCTAAAATTTTCCCGGCACCGTTTGTGGGTACGTCGAATCGCGCTGCACCCCATTATCTTTTTGCACTTTTTTAGTTAAAGGACGATTTTTGCGCTAAAAACAACTAAAATTGCTACTTTTTACCTAATTTCTATGAAACATTTTTACTTTTTTTAAAGCCTGAAACGGTTAATCGAGGTAAAGGGCGGAGGCCAGGGTCGGTTTTACTTTTTTTTAAAGCCTGTCACACTGAATTCCGGTAAGTGTCCTACGACCGTTTCATTTTTACTTTTTTTTAGTCGCCAGTCACACCTCATTCAGGCGTGTACACGACTTTAATTTTTACTTATTTTTTGTCGCAGGTCACCTCGGAACTCACTGTGTTTCAGACCTAATAATTTTTACTTTTTTTTTTCGTATCGAAAACGCCAAAATGTTTCAAGTTTAAGCAATTTTTACTTTTTTTCAAGCGACGAAAACGTCAAAATTCCGACTTTTCAAAGTCGGAAAACAAAAATTTTCCTACCCAAATTTTGTACCGAAAAAGACCTCTACCGGACTAAAACCGGTGTTTTCGCGCTCCCACGGGACCCCGAAAACGGGTTTTCGCGCGCCCCTCCCCCCTAAAATTTTCCCGGCACCGTTTGTGGGTACGTCGAATCGCGCTGCACCCCATTATCTTTTTGCACTTTTTTTACTTAAAGGACGATATTTGCGCTAAAAACAACTAAAATTGCTACTTTTTACCTAATTTCTATGAAACATTTTTACTTTTTTTAAAGCCTGAAACGGTTAATCGAGGTAAAGGGCGGAGGCCGAGTCGGATTTACTTTTTTTTAAAGCCTGTCACACTGAATTCCGGTAAGTGTCCTACGACCGTTTCATTTTTACTTTTTTTTAGTCGCCAGTCACACCTCATTCAGGCGTGTACACGACTTTAATTTTTACTTTTTTTGTGTCGCAGGTCACCTCGGAACTCACTGTGTTTCAGACCTAATAATTTTTACTTTTTTTTTTCGTATCGAAAACGCCAAAACGTTTCTATTGTAAGCAACTTTTACTTTTTTTCAAGCGACGAAAACGTCAAAACTTCGACCAAAATTTGGAACCAAAAATGACCTGTACCGGACCAAAACCGGTGTTTTCGCGCTCCCACGGGACCCCGAAAACGGGTTTTCGCGCGCCCCTCCCCCCTAAAATTTTCCCGGCACCGTTTGTGGGTACGTCGAATCGCGCTGCACCCCATTATCTTTTTGCACTTTTTTAGTTAAAGGACGATTTTTGCGCTAAAAACAACTAAAATTGCTACTTTTTACCTAATTTCTATGAAACATTTTTACTTTTTTTAAAGCCTGAAACGGTTAATCGAGGTAAAGGGCGGAGGCCGAGTCGGTTTTACTTTTTTTTAAAGCCTGTCACACGGAATTCAGTGTGACAGGCTTTAAAAAAAAGTAAAACCGACCCTGGCCTCCGCCCTTTACCTCGATTAACCGTTTCAGGCTTTAAAAAAAGTAAAAATGTTTCATAGAAATTAGGTAAAAAGTAGCAATTTTAGTTGTTTTTAGCGCAAAAATCGTCCTTTAACTAAAAAAGTGCAAAAAGATAATGGGGTGCAGCGCGATTCGACGTACCCACAAACGGTGCCGGGAAAATTTTAGGGGGGAGGGGCGCGCGAAAACCCGTTTTCGGGGTCCCGTGGGAGCGCGAAAACACCGGTTTTGGTCCGGTAGAGGTCATTTTTGGTACCAAATTCGGGTGGGAAAATTTTTGTTTTCGGGCTTTGAAAAGTCGGAATTTTGACGTTTTCGTCGCTTGAAAAAAAGTAAAAATTGCTTAAACTTGAAACATTTTGGCGTTTTCGATACGAAAAAAAAAAGTAAAAATTATTAGGTCTGAAACACAGTGAGTTCCGAGGTGACCTGCGACAAAAAATAAGTAAAAATTAAAGTCGTGTACACGCCTGAATGAGGTGTGACTGGCGACTAAAAAAAAGTAAAAATGAAACGGTCGTAGGACACTTACCGGAATTCAGTGTGACAGGCTTTAAAAAAAAGTAAAACCGACCCTGGCCTCCGCCCTTTACCTAGATTCACCGTTTCAGGCTTTAAAAAAAGTAAAAATATTTCATTGAAAGTAGGGCGAAAGTAGCAATTTTACTTATTTTTAGCGAAAATATCGTCCTTTAAGTAAAAAAGTGCAAAAAGATAATGGGGTGCAGCGCGATTCGACGTACCCACAAACGGTGCCGGGAAAATTTTAGGGGGGAGGGGCGCGCGAAAACCCGTTTTCGGGGTCCCGTGGGAGCGCGAAAACACCGGTTTTGGTCCGGTAGAGGTCATTTTTGGTACCAAATTCGGGTGGGAAAATTTTTGTTTTCGGGCTTTGAAAAGTCGGAATTTTGACGTTTTCGTCGCTTGAAAAAAAGTAAAAATTGCTTAAACTTGAAACATTTTGGCGTTTTCGATACGAAAAAAAAAAGTAAAAATTATTAGGTCTGAAACACAGTGAGTTCCGAGGTGACCTGCGACAAAAAATAAGTAAAAATTAAAGTCGTGTACACGCCTGAATGAGGTGTGACTGGCGACTAAAAAAAAGTAAAAATGAAACGGTCGTAGGACACTTACCGGAATTCAGTGTGACAGGCTTTAAAAAAAAGTAAAACCGACTCGGCCTCCGCCCTTTACCTCGATTAACCGTTTCAGGCTTTAAAAAAAGTAAAAATGTTTCATAGAAATTAGGTAAAAAGTAGCAATTTTAGTTGTTTTTAGCGCAAAAATCGTCCTTTAACTAAAAAAGTGCAAAAAGATAATGGGGTGCAGCGCGATTCGACGTACCCACAAACGGTGCCGGGAAAATTTTAGGGGGGAGGGGCGCGCGAAAACCCGTTTTCGGGGTCCCGTGGGAGCGCGAAAACACCGGTTTTGGTCCGGTACAGGTCATTTTTGGTTCCAAATTTTGGTCGAAGTTTTGACGTTTTCGTCGCTTGAAAAAAAGTAAAAATTGCTTAAACTTGAAACATTTTGGCGTTTTCGATACGAAAAAAAAAAGTAAAAATTATTAGGTCTGAAACACAGTGAGTTCCGAGGTGACCTGCGACAAAAAATAAGTAAAAATTAAAGTCGTGTACACGCCTGAATGAGGTGTGACTGGCGACTAAAAAAAAGTAAAAATGAAACGGTCGTAGGACACTTACCGGAATTCAGTGTGACAGGCTTTAAAAAAAAGTAAAACCGACCCTGGCCTCCGCCCTTTACCTAGATTCACCGTTTCAGGCTTTAAAAAAAGTAAAAATATTTCATTGAAAGTAGGGCGAAAGTAGCAATTTTACTTATTTTTAGCGAAAATATCGTCCTTTAAGTAAAAAAGTGCAAAAAGATAATGGGGTGCAGCGCGATTCGACGTACCCACAAACGGTGCCGGGAAAATTTTAGGGGGGAGGGGCGCGCGAAAACCCGTTTTCGGGGTCCCGTGGGAGCGCGAAAACACCGGTTTTGGTCCGGTACAGGTCATTTTTGGTTCCAAATTTTGGTCGAAGTTTTGACGTTTTCGTCGCTTGAAAAAAAGTAAAAATTGCTTAAACTTGAAACATTTTGGCGTTTTCGATACGAAAAAAAAAAGTAAAAATTATTAGGTCTGAAACACAGTGAGTTCCGAGGTGACCTGCGACAAAAAATAAGTAAAAATTAAAGTCGTGTACACGCCTGAATGAGGTGTGACTGGCGACTAAAAAAAAGTAAAAATGAAACGGTCGTAGGACACTTACCGGAATTCAGTGTGACAGGCTTTAAAAAAAAGTAAAACCGACCCTGGCCTCCGCCCTTTACCTAGATTCACCGTTTCAGGCTTTAAAAAAAGTAAAAATATTTCATTGAAAGTAGGGCGAAAGTAGCAATTTTACTTATTTTTAGCGAAAATATCGTCCTTTAAGTAAAAAAGTGCAAAAAGATAATGGGGTGCAGCGCGATTCGACGTACCCACAAACGGTGCCGGGAAAATTTTAGGGGGGAGGGGCGCGCGAAAACCCGTTTTCGGGGTCCCGTGGGAGCGCGAAAACACCGGTTTTGGTCCGGTAGAGGTCATTTTTGGTACCAAATTCGGGTGGGAAAATTTTTGTTTTCGGGCTTTGAAAAGTCGGAATTTTGACGTTTTCGTCGCTTGAAAAAAAGTAAAAATTGCTTAAACTTGAAACATTTTGGCGTTTTCGATACGAAAAAAAAAAGTAAAAATTATTAGGTCTGAAACACAGTGAGTTCCGAGGTGACCTGCGACAAAAAATAAGTAAAAATTAAAGTCGTGTACACGCCTGAATGAGGTGTGACTGGCGACTAAAAAAAAGTAAAAATGAAACGGTCGTAGGACACTTACCGGAATTCAGTGTGACAGGCTTTAAAAAAAAGTAAAACCGACTCGGCCTCCGCCCTTTACCTCGATTAACCGTTTCAGGCTTTAAAAAAAGTAAAAATGTTTCATAGAAATTAGGTAAAAAGTAGCAATTTTAGTTGTTTTTAGCGCAAAAATCGTCCTTTAACTAAAAAAGTGCAAAAAGATAATGGGGTGCAGCGCGATTCGACGTACCCACAAACGGTGCCGGGAAAATTTTAGGGGGGAGGGGCGCGCGAAAACCCGTTTTCGGGGTCCCGTGGGAGCGCGAAAACACCGGTTTTGGTCCGGTAGAGGTCTTTTTCGGTACAAAATTTGGGTAGGAAAATTTTTGTTTTCCGACTTTGAAAAGTCGGAATTTTGACGTTTTCGTCGCTTGAAAAAAAGTAAAAATTGCTTAAACTTGAAACATTTTGGCGTTTTCGATACGAAAAAAAAAAGTAAAAATTATTAGGTCTGAAACACAGTGAGTTCCGAGGTGACCTGCGACACAAAAAAAGTAAAAATTAAAATCGTGTACACGCCTGAATGAGGTGTGACTGGCGACTAAAAAAAAGTAAAAATGAAACGGTCGTAGGACACTTACCGGAATTCAGTGTGACAGGCTTTAAAAAAAAGTAAAACCGACTCGGCCTCCGCCCTTTACCTCGATTAACCGTTTCAGGCTTTAAAAAAAGTAAAAATGTTTCATAGAAATTAGGTAAAAAGTAGCAATTTTAGTTGTTTTTAGCGCAAAAATCGTCCTTTAACTAAAAAAGTGCAAAAAGATAATGGGGTGCAGCGCGATTCGACGTACCCACAAACGGTGCCGGGAAAATTTTAGGGGGGAGGGGCGCGCGAAAACCCGTTTTCGGGGTCCCGTGGGAGCGCGAAAACACCGGTTTTGGTCCGGTACAGGTCATTTTTGGTTCCAAATTTTGGTCGAAGTTTTGACGTTTTCGTCGCTTGAAAAAAAGTAAAAGTTGCTTACAATAGAAACGTTTTGGCGTTTTCGATACGAAAAAAAAAAGTAAAAATTATTAGGTCTGAAACACAGTGAGTTCCGAGGTGACCTGCGACACAAAAAAAGTAAAAATTAAAGTCGTGTACACGCCTGAATGAGGTGTGACTGGCGACTAAAAAAAAGTAAAAATGAAACGGTCGTAGGACACTTACCGGAATTCAGTGTGACAGGCTTTAAAAAAAAGTAAATCCGACTCGGCCTCCGCCCTTTACCTCGATTAACCGTTTCAGGCTTTAAAAAAAGTAAAAATGTTTCATAGAAATTAGGTAAAAAGTAGCAATTTTAGTTGTTTTTAGCGCAAATATCGTCCTTTAAGTAAAAAAAGTGCAAAAAGATAATGGGGTGCAGCGCGATTCGACGTACCCACAAACGGTGCCGGGAAAATTTTAGGGGGGAGGGGCGCGCGAAAACCCGTTTTCGGGGTCCCGTGGGAGCGCGAAAACACCGGTTTTAGTCCGGTAGAGGTCTTTTTCGGTACAAAATTTGGGTAGGAAAATTTTTGTTTTCCGACTTTGAAAAGTCGGAATTTTGACGTTTTCGTCGCTTGAAAAAAAGTAAAAATTGCTTAAACTTGAAACATTTTGGCGTTTTCGATACGAAAAAAAAAAGTAAAAATTATTAGGTCTGAAACACAGTGAGTTCCGAGGTGACCTGCGACAAAAAATAAGTAAAAATTAAAGTCGTGTACACGCCTGAATGAGGTGTGACTGGCGACTAAAAAAAAGTAAAAATGAAACGGTCGTAGGACACTTACCGGAATTCAGTGTGACAGGCTTTAAAAAAAAGTAAAACCGACCCTGGCCTCCGCCCTTTACCTCGATTAACCGTTTCAGGCTTTAAAAAAAGTAAAAATATTTCATTGAAAGTAGGGCGAAAGTAGCAATTTTACTTATTTTTAGCGCAAATATCGTCCTTTAAGTAAAAAAGTGCAAAAAGATAATGGGGTGCAGCGCGATTCGACGTACCCACAAACGGTGCCGGGAAAATTTTAGGGGGGAGGGGCGCGCGAAAACCCGTTTTCGGGGTCCCGTGGGAGCGCGAAAACACCGGTTTTGGTCCGGTACAGGTCATTTTTGGTTCCAAATTTTGGTCGAAGTTTTGACGTTTTCGTCGCTTGAAAAAAAGTAAAAATTGCTTAAACTTGAAACATTTTGGCGTTTTCGATACGAAAAAAAAAAGTAAAAATTATTAGGTCTGAAACACAGTGAGTTCCGAGGTGACCTGCGACAAAAAATAAGTAAAAATTAAAGTCGTGTACACGCCTGAATGAGGTGTGACTGGCGACTAAAAAAAAGTAAAAATGAAACGGTCGTAGGACACTTACCGGAATTCAGTGTGACAGGCTTTAAAAAAAAGTAAAACCGACCCTGGCCTCCGCCCTTTACCTAGATTCACCGTTTCAGGCTTTAAAAAAAGTAAAAATATTTCATTGAAAGTAGGGCGAAAGTAGCAATTTTACTTATTTTTAGCGAAAATATCGTCCTTTAAGTAAAAAAGTGCAAAAAGATAATGGGGTGCAGCGCGATTCGACGTACCCACAAACGGTGCCGGGAAAATTTTAGGGGGGAGGGGCGCGCGAAAACCCGTTTTCGGGGTCCCGTGGGAGCGCGAAAACACCGGTTTTGGTCCGGTACAGGTCATTTTTGGTTCCAAATTTTGGTCGAAGTTTTGACGTTTTCGTCGCTTGAAAAAAAGTAAAAGTTGCTTACAATAGAAACGTTTTGGCGTTTTCGATACGAAAAAAAAAAGTAAAAATTATTAGGTCTGAAACACAGTGAGTTCCGAGGTGACCTGCGACCGAAAAAAAAGTAAAAATTAAAGTCGTGTACACGCCTGAATGAGGTTTGACTGGCGACTAAAAAAAAGTAAAAATGAAACGGTCGTAGGACACTTACCGGAATTCAGTGTGACAGGCTTTAAAAAAAAGTAAAACCGACCCTGGCCTCCGCCCTTTACCTAGATTCACCGTTTCAGGCTTTAAAAAAAGTAAAAATATTTCATTGAAAGTAGGGCGAAAGTAGCAATTTTACTTATTTTTAGCGAAAATATCGTCCTTTAAGTAAAAAAGTGCAAAAAGATAATGGGGTGCAGCGCGATTCGACGTACCCACAAACGGTGCCGGGAAAATTTTAGGGGGGAGGGGCGCGCGAAAACCCGTTTTCGGGGTCCCGTGGGAGCGCGAAAACACCGGTTTTGGTCCGGTACAGGTCATTTTTGGTTCCAAATTTTGGTCGAAGTTTTGACGTTTTCGTCGCTTGAAAAAAAGTAAAAGTTGCTTACAATAGAAACGTTTTGGCGTTTTCGATACGAAAAAAAAAAGTAAAAATTATTAGGTCTGAAACACAGTGAGTTCCGAGGTGACCTGCGACCGAAAAAAAAGTAAAAATTAAAGTCGTGTACACGCCTGAATGAGGTTTGACTGGCGACTAAAAAAAAGTAAAAATGAAACGGTCGTAGGACACTTACCGGAATTCAGTGTGACAGGCTTTAAAAAAAAGTAAAACCGACCCTGGCCTCCGCCCTTTACCTAGATTCACCGTTTCAGGCTTTAAAAAAAGTAAAAATATTTCATTGAAAGTAGGGCGAAAGTAGCAATTTTACTTATTTTTAGCGAAAATATCGTCCTTTAAGTAAAAAAGTGCAAAAAGATAATGGGGTGCAGCGCGATTCGACGTACCCACAAACGGTGCCGGGAAAATTTTAGGGGGGAGGGGCGCGCGAAAACCCGTTTTCGGTGTCTCGTGGGAAAGCGAAAACACTGGTTTCGGTCCGGTAGAGGTCATTTTTGGTACCAAATTCGGGTGGGAAAATTTTTGTTTTCGGGCTTTGAAAATTCGAAATTTTGAAGTTTTCGTCGCTTGAAAAAAGTAAAAGTTACTTAGAGTGGAAACACTTTGGCGTTTTCGATCCGAAAAAAAAAGTAAAAACTATCAGGTCTGAAACACAGTGAATTCCGAGGTGACCTGCGACCTAAAAAAAAGTAAAAATTAAAGTCGTATACACGCCTGAATGAGGTGTGACTGGCGACTAAAAAAAAGTAAAAATGAAACGGTCGTAGGACACTTACCGGAATTCAGTGTGACAGGCTTTAAAAAAAAGTAAAACCGACCCTGGCCTCCGCCCTTTACCTAGATTCACCGTTTCAGGCTTTAAAAAAAGTAAAAATATTTCATTGAAAGTAGGGCGAAAGTAGCAATTTTACTTATTTTTAGCGAAAATATCGTCCTTTAAGTAAAAAAGTGCAAAAAGATAATGGGGTGCAGCGCGATTCGACGTACCCACAAACGGTGCCGGGAAAATTTTAGGGGGGAGGGGCGCGCGAAAACCCGTTTTCGGGGTCCCGTGGGAGCGCGAAAACACCGGTTTTGGTCCGGTACAGGTCATTTTTGGTTCCAAATTTTGGTCGAAGTTTTGACGTTTTCGTCGCTTGAAAAAAAGTAAAAGTTGCTTACAATAGAAACGTTTTGGCGTTTTCGATACGAAAAAAAAAAGTAAAAATTATTAGGTCTGAAACACAGTGAGTTCCGAGGTGACCTGCGACCGAAAAAAAAGTAAAAATTAAAGTCGTGTACACGCCTGAATGAGGTTTGACTGGCGACTAAAAAAAAGTAAAAATGAAACGGTCGTAGGACACTTACCGGAATTCAGTGTGACAGGCTTTAAAAAAAAGTAAAACCGACCCTGGCCTCCGCCCTTTACCTAGATTCACCGTTTCAGGCTTTAAAAAAAGTAAAAATATTTCATTGAAAGTAGGGCGAAAGTAGCAATTTTACTTATTTTTAGCGAAAATATCGTCCTTTAAGTAAAAAAGTGCAAAAAGATAATGGGGTGCAGCGCGATTCGACGTACCCACAAACGGTGCCGGGAAAATTTTAGGGGGGAGGGGCGCGCGAAAACCCGTTTTCGGTGTCTCGTGGGAAAGCGAAAACACTGGTTTCGGTCCGGTAGAGGTCATTTTTGGTACCAAATTCGGGTGGGAAAATTTTTGTTTTCGGGCTTTGAAAATTCGAAATTTTGAAGTTTTCGTCGCTTGAAAAAAGTAAAAGTTACTTAGAGTGGAAACACTTTGGCGTTTTCGATCCGAAAAAAAAAGTAAAAACTATCAGGTCTGAAACACAGTGAATTCCGAGGTGACCTGCGACCTAAAAAAAAGTAAAAATTAAAGTCGTATACACGCCTGAATGAGGTGTGACTGGCGACTAAAAAAAAGTAAAAATGAAACGGTCGTAGGACACTTACCGGAATTCAGTGTGACAGGCTTTAAAAAAAAGTAAAACCGACCCTGGCCTCCGCCCTTTACCTAGATTCACCGTTTCAGGCTTTAAAAAAAAGTAAAAATGTTTCAAAGAAAGTAGGGCGAAAGTAGCAAATTTACTTGTTTTTAGCGAAAATATCGTCCTTTAAGTAAAAAAGTGCAAAAAGATAATGGGGTGCAGCGCGATTCTACGTACCCACAAACGGTGCCGGGAAAATTTTAGGGGGGAGGGGCGCGCGAAAACCCGTTTTCGGGGTCCCGTGGGAGCGCGAAAACACCGGTTTTAGTCCGGTAGAGGTCTTTTTCGGTACAAAATTTGGGTAGGAAAATTTTTGTTTTCCGACTTTGAAAAGTCGGAATTTTGACGTTTTCGTCGCTTGAAAAAAAGTAAAAATTGCTTAAACTTGAAACATTTTGGCGTTTTCGATACGAAAAAAAAAAGTAAAAATTATTAGGTCTGAAACACAGTGAGTTCCGAGGTGACCTGCGACACAAAAAAAGTAAAAATTAAAGTCGTGTACACGCCTGAATGAGGTGTGACTGGCGACTAAAAAAAAGTAAAAATGAAACGGTCGTAGGACACTTACCGGAATTCAGTGTGACAGGCTTTAAAAAAAAGTAAAACCGACTCGGCCTCCGCCCTTTACCTCGATTAACCGTTTCAGGCTTTAAAAAAAGTAAAAATGTTTCATAGAAATTAGGTAAAAAGTAGCAATTTTAGTTGTTTTTAGCGCAAAAATCGTCCTTTAACTAAAAAAGTGCAAAAAGATAATGGGGTGCAGCGCGATTCGACGTACCCACAAACGGTGCCGGGAAAATTTTAGGGGGGAGGGGCGCGCGAAAACCCGTTTTCGGGGTCCCGTGGGAGCGCGAAAACACCGGTTTTGGTCCGGTACAGGTCATTTTTGGTTCCAAATTTTGGTCGAAGTTTTGACGTTTTCGTCGCTTGAAAAAAAGTAAAAGTTGCTTACAATAGAAACGTTTTGGCGTTTTCGATACGAAAAAAAAAAGTAAAAATTATTAGGTCTGAAACACAGTGAGTTCCGAGGTGACCTGCGACCGAAAAAAAAGTAAAAATTAAAGTCGTGTACACGCCTGAATGAGGTTTGACTGGCGACTAAAAAAAAGTAAAAATGAAACGGTCGTAGGACACTTACCGGAATTCAGTGTGACAGGCTTTAAAAAAAAGTAAAACCGACCCTGGCCTCCGCCCTTTACCTAGATTCACCGTTTCAGGCTTTAAAAAAAGTAAAAATATTTCATTGAAAGTAGGGCGAAAGTAGCAATTTTACTTATTTTTAGCGAAAATATCGTCCTTTAAGTAAAAAAGTGCAAAAAGATAATGGGGTGCAGCGCGATTCGACGTACCCACAAACGGTGCCGGGAAAATTTTAGGGGGGAGGGGCGCGCGAAAACCCGTTTTCGGTGTCTCGTGGGAAAGCGAAAACACTGGTTTCGGTCCGGTAGAGGTCATTTTTGGTACCAAATTCGGGTGGGAAAATTTTTGTTTTCGGGCTTTGAAAATTCGAAATTTTGAAGTTTTCGTCGCTTGAAAAAAGTAAAAGTTACTTAGAGTGGAAACACTTTGGCGTTTTCGATCCGAAAAAAAAAGTAAAAACTATCAGGTCTGAAACACAGTGAATTCCGAGGTGACCTGCGACCTAAAAAAAAGTAAAAATTAAAGTCGTATACACGCCTGAATGAGGTGTGACTGGCGACTAAAAAAAAGTAAAAATGAAACGGTCGTAGGACACTTACCGGAATTCAGTGTGACAGGCTTTAAAAAAAAGTAAAACCGACCCTGGCCTCCGCCCTTTACCTAGATTCACCGTTTCAGGCTTTAAAAAAAAGTAAAAATGTTTCAAAGAAAGTAGGGCGAAAGTAGCAAATTTACTTGTTTTTAGCGAAAATATCGTCCTTTAAGTAAAAAAGTGCAAAAAGATAATGGGGTGCAGCGCGATTCTACGTACCCACAAACGGTGCCGGGAAAATTTTAGGGGGGAGGGGCGCGCGAAAACCCGTTTTCGGGGTCCCGTGGGAGCGCGAAAACACCGGTTTTAGTCCGGTAGAGGTCTTTTTCGGTACAAAATTTGGGTAGGAAAATTTTTGTTTTCCGACTTTGAAAAGTCGGAATTTTGACGTTTTCGTCGCTTGAAAAAAAGTAAAAATTGCTTAAACTTGAAACATTTTGGCGTTTTCGATACGAAAAAAAAAAGTAAAAATTATTAGGTCTGAAACACAGTGAGTTCCGAGGTGACCTGCGACACAAAAAAAGTAAAAATTAAAGTCGTGTACACGCCTGAATGAGGTGTGACTGGCGACTAAAAAAAAGTAAAAATGAAACGGTCGTAGGACACTTACCGGAATTCAGTGTGACAGGCTTTAAAAAAAAGTAAAACCGACTCGGCCTCCGCCCTTTACCTCGATTAACCGTTTCAGGCTTTAAAAAAAGTAAAAATGTTTCATAGAAATTAGGTAAAAAGTAGCAATTTTAGTTGTTTTTAGCGCAAAAATCGTCCTTTAACTAAAAAAGTGCAAAAAGATAATGGGGTGCAGCGCGATTCGACGTACCCACAAACGGTGCCGGGAAAATTTTAGGGGGGAGGGGCGCGCGAAAACCCGTTTTCGGGGTCCCGTGGGAGCGCGAAAACACCGGTTTTGGTCCGGTACAGGTCATTTTTGGTTCCAAATTTTGGTCGAAGTTTTGACGTTTTCGTCGCTTGAAAAAAAGTAAAAGTTGCTTACAATAGAAACGTTTTGGCGTTTTCGATACGAAAAAAAAAAGTAAAAATTATTAGGTCTGAAACACAGTGAGTTCCGAGGTGACCTGCGACACAAAAAAAGTAAAAATTAAAGTCGTGTACACGCCTGAATGAGGTGTGACTGGCGACTAAAAAAAAGTAAAAATGAAACGGTCGTAGGACACTTACCGGAATTCAGTGTGACAGGCTTTAAAAAAAAGTAAATCCGACTCGGCCTCCGCCCTTTACCTCGATTAACCGTTTCAGGCTTTAAAAAAAGTAAAAATGTTTCATAGAAATTAGGTAAAAAGTAGCAATTTTAGTTGTTTTTAGCGCAAATATCGTCCTTTAAGTAAAAAAAGTGCAAAAAGATAATGGGGTGCAGCGCGATTCGACGTACCCACAAACGGTGCCGGGAAAATTTTAGGGGGGAGGGGCGCGCGAAAACCCGTTTTCGGGGTCCCGTGGGAGCGCGAAAACACCGGTTTTAGTCCGGTAGAGGTCTTTTTCGGTACAAAATTTGGGTAGGAAAATTTTTGTTTTCCGACTTTGAAAAGTCGGAATTTTGACGTTTTCGTCGCTTGAAAAAAAGTAAAAATTGCTTAAACTTGAAACATTTTGGCGTTTTCGATACGAAAAAAAAAAGTAAAAATTATTAGGTCTGAAACACAGTGAGTTCCGAGGTGACCTGCGACAAAAAATAAGTAAAAATTAAAGTCGTGTACACGCCTGAATGAGGTGTGACTGGCGACTAAAAAAAAGTAAAAATGAAACGGTCGTAGGACACTTACCGGAATTCAGTGTGACAGGCTTTAAAAAAAAGTAAAACCGACCCTGGCCTCCGCCCTTTACCTAGATTCACCGTTTCAGGCTTTAAAAAAAGTAAAAATATTTCATTGAAAGTAGGGCGAAAGTAGCAATTTTACTTATTTTTAGCGAAAATATCGTCCTTTAAGTAAAAAAGTGCAAAAAGATAATGGGGTGCAGCGCGATTCGACGTACCCACAAACGGTGCCGGGAAAATTTTAGGGGGGAGGGGCGCGCGAAAACCCGTTTTCGGTGTCTCGTGGGAAAGCGAAAACACTGGTTTCGGTCCGGTAGAGGTCATTTTTGGTACCAAATTCGGGTGGGAAAATTTTTGTTTTCGGGCTTTGAAAATTCGAAATTTTGAAGTTTTCGTCGCTTGAAAAAAGTAAAAGTTACTTAGAGTGGAAACACTTTGGCGTTTTCGATCCGAAAAAAAAAGTAAAAACTATCAGGTCTGAAACACAGTGAATTCCGAGGTGACCTGCGACCTAAAAAAAAGTAAAAATTAAAGTCGTATACACGCCTGAATGAGGTGTGACTGGCGACTAAAAAAAAGTAAAAATGAAACGGTCGTAGGACACTTACCGGAATTCAGTGTGACAGGCTTTAAAAAAAAGTAAAACCGACCCTGGCCTCCGCCCTTTACCTAGATTCACCGTTTCAGGCTTTAAAAAAAAGTAAAAATGTTTCAAAGAAAGTAGGGCGAAAGTAGCAAATTTACTTGTTTTTAGCGAAAATATCGTCCTTTAAGTAAAAAAGTGCAAAAAGATAATGGGGTGCAGCGCGATTCTACGTACCCACAAACGGTGCCGGGAAAATTTTAGGGGGGAGGGGCGCGCGAAAACCCGTTTTCGGGGTCCCGTGGGAGCGCGAAAACACCGGTTTTAGTCCGGTAGAGGTCTTTTTCGGTACAAAATTTGGGTAGGAAAATTTTTGTTTTCCGACTTTGAAAAGTCGGAATTTTGACGTTTTCGTCGCTTGAAAAAAAGTAAAAATTGCTTAAACTTGAAACATTTTGGCGTTTTCGATACGAAAAAAAAAAGTAAAAATTATTAGGTCTGAAACACAGTGAGTTCCGAGGTGACCTGCGACACAAAAAAAGTAAAAATTAAAGTCGTGTACACGCCTGAATGAGGTGTGACTGGCGACTAAAAAAAAGTAAAAATGAAACGGTCGTAGGACACTTACCGGAATTCAGTGTGACAGGCTTTAAAAAAAAGTAAAACCGACTCGGCCTCCGCCCTTTACCTCGATTAACCGTTTCAGGCTTTAAAAAAAGTAAAAATGTTTCATAGAAATTAGGTAAAAAGTAGCAATTTTAGTTGTTTTTAGCGCAAAAATCGTCCTTTAACTAAAAAAGTGCAAAAAGATAATGGGGTGCAGCGCGATTCGACGTACCCACAAACGGTGCCGGGAAAATTTTAGGGGGGAGGGGCGCGCGAAAACCCGTTTTCGGGGTCCCGTGGGAGCGCGAAAACACCGGTTTTGGTCCGGTACAGGTCATTTTTGGTTCCAAATTTTGGTCGAAGTTTTGACGTTTTCGTCGCTTGAAAAAAAGTAAAAGTTGCTTACAATAGAAACGTTTTGGCGTTTTCGATACGAAAAAAAAAAGTAAAAATTATTAGGTCTGAAACACAGTGAGTTCCGAGGTGACCTGCGACACAAAAAAAGTAAAAATTAAAGTCGTGTACACGCCTGAATGAGGTGTGACTGGCGACTAAAAAAAAGTAAAAATGAAACGGTCGTAGGACACTTACCGGAATTCAGTGTGACAGGCTTTAAAAAAAAGTAAATCCGACTCGGCCTCCGCCCTTTACCTCGATTAACCGTTTCAGGCTTTAAAAAAAGTAAAAATGTTTCATAGAAATTAGGTAAAAAGTAGCAATTTTAGTTGTTTTTAGCGCAAATATCGTCCTTTAAGTAAAAAAAGTGCAAAAAGATAATGGGGTGCAGCGCGATTCGACGTACCCACAAACGGTGCCGGGAAAATTTTAGGGGGGAGGGGCGCGCGAAAACCCGTTTTCGGGGTCCCGTGGGAGCGCGAAAACACCGGTTTTAGTCCGGTAGAGGTCTTTTTCGGTACAAAATTTGGGTAGGAAAATTTTTGTTTTCCGACTTTGAAAAGTCGGAATTTTGACGTTTTCGTCGCTTGAAAAAAAGTAAAAATTGCTTAAACTTGAAACATTTTGGCGTTTTCGATACGAAAAAAAAAAGTAAAAATTATTAGGTCTGAAACACAGTGAGTTCCGAGGTGACCTGCGACAAAAAATAAGTAAAAATTAAAGTCGTGTACACGCCTGAATGAGGTGTGACTGGCGACTAAAAAAAAGTAAAAATGAAACGGTCGTAGGACACTTACCGGAATTCAGTGTGACAGGCTTTAAAAAAAAGTAAAACCGACCCTGGCCTCCGCCCTTTACCTAGATTCACCGTTTCAGGCTTTAAAAAAAGTAAAAATATTTCATTGAAAGTAGGGCGAAAGTAGCAATTTTACTTATTTTTAGCGCAAATATCGTCCTTTAAGTAAAAAAGTGCAAAAAGATAATGGGGTGCAGCGCGATTCGACGTACCCACAAACGGTGCCGGGAAAATTTTAGGGGGGAGGGGCGCGCGAAAACCCGTTTTCGGGGTCCCGTGGGAGCGCGAAAACACCGGTTTTGGTCCGGTACAGGTCATTTTTGGTTCCAAATTTTGGTCGAAGTTTTGACGTTTTCGTCGCTTGAAAAAAAGTAAAAATTGCTTAAACTTGAAACATTTTGGCGTTTTCGATACGAAAAAAAAAAGTAAAAATTATTAGGTCTGAAACACAGTGAGTTCCGAGGTGACCTGCGACAAAAAATAAGTAAAAATTAAAGTCGTGTACACGCCTGAATGAGGTGTGACTGGCGACTAAAAAAAAGTAAAAATGAAACGGTCGTAGGACACTTACCGGAATTCAGTGTGACAGGCTTTAAAAAAAAGTAAAACCGACCCTGGCCTCCGCCCTTTACCTAGATTCACCGTTTCAGGCTTTAAAAAAAGTAAAAATATTTCATTGAAAGTAGGGCGAAAGTAGCAATTTTACTTATTTTTAGCGAAAATATCGTCCTTTAAGTAAAAAAGTGCAAAAAGATAATGGGGTGCAGCGCGATTCGACGTACCCACAAACGGTGCCGGGAAAATTTTAGGGGGGAGGGGCGCGCGAAAACCCGTTTTCGGGGTCCCGTGGGAGCGCGAAAACACCGGTTTTGGTCCGGTACAGGTCATTTTTGGTTCCAAATTTTGGTCGAAGTTTTGACGTTTTCGTCGCTTGAAAAAAAGTAAAAGTTGCTTACAATAGAAACGTTTTGGCGTTTTCGATACGAAAAAAAAAAGTAAAAATTATTAGGTCTGAAACACAGTGAGTTCCGAGGTGACCTGCGACACAAAAAAAGTAAAAATTAAAGTCGTGTACACGCCTGAATGAGGTTTGACTGGCGACTAAAAAAAAGTAAAAATGAAACGGTCGTAGGACACTTACCGGAATTCAGTGTGACAGGCTTTAAAAAAAAGTAAAACCGACCCTGGCCTCCGCCCTTTACCTAGATTCACCGTTTCAGGCTTTAAAAAAAGTAAAAATATTTCATTGAAAGTAGGGCGAAAGTAGCAATTTTACTAATTTTTAGCGCAATTATCGTCCTTTAACTAAAAAAGTGCAAAAAGATAATGGGGTGCAGCGCGATTTGACGTACCCACAAACGATGCCGGGAAAATTTTAGGGGGGAGGGGCGCGCGAAAACCCGTTTTCGGGGTCCCGTGGGAGCGCGAAAACACCGGTTTTGGTCCGGTACAGGTCATTTTTGGTTCCAAATTTTGGTCGAAGTTTTGACGTTTTCGTCGCTTGAAAAAAAGTAAAAGTTGCTTACAATAGAAACGTTTTGGCGTTTTCGATACGAAAAAAAAAAGTAAAAATTATTAGGTCTGAAACACAGTGAGTTCCGAGGTGACCTGCGACACAAAAAAAGTAAAAATTAAAGTCGTGTACACGCCTGAATGAGGTTTGACTGGCGACTAAAAAAAAGTAAAAATGAAACGGTCGTAGGACACTTACCGGAATTCAGTGTGACAGGCTTTAAAAAAAAGTAAAACCGACCCTGGCCTCCGCCCTTTACCTAGATTCACCGTTTCAGGCTTTAAAAAAAGTAAAAATATTTCATTGAAAGTAGGGCGAAAGTAGCAATTTTACTAATTTTTAGCGCAATTATCGTCCTTTAACTAAAAAAGTGCAAAAAGATAATGGGGTGCAGCGCGATTTGACGTACCCACAAACGGTGCCGGGAAAATTTTAGGGGGGAGGGGCGCGCGAAAACCCGTTTTCGGGGTCCCGTGGGAGCGCGAAAACACCGGTTTTGGTCCGGTACAGGTCATTTTTGGTTCCAAATTTTGGTCGAAGTTTTGACGTTTTCGTCGCTTGAAAAAAAGTAAAAGTTGCTTACAATAGAAACGTTTTGGCGTTTTCGATACGAAAAAAAAAAGTAAAAATTATTAGGTCTGAAACACAGTGAGTTCCGAGGTGACCTGCGACACAAAAAAAGTAAAAATTAAAGTCGTGTACACGCCTGAATGAGGTTTGACTGGCGACTAAAAAAAAGTAAAAATGAAACGGTCGTAGGACACTTACCGGAATTCAGTGTGACAGGCTTTAAAAAAAAGTAAAACCGACCCTGGCCTCCGCCCTTTACCTAGATTCACCGTTTCAGGCTTTAAAAAAAGTAAAAATATTTCATTGAAAGTAGGGCGAAAGTAGCAATTTTACTAATTTTTAGCGCAATTATCGTCCTTTAACTAAAAAAGTGCAAAAAGATAATGGGGTGCAGCGCGATTTGACGTACCCACAAACGATGCCGGGAAAATTTTAGGGGGGAGGGGCGCGCGAAAACCCGTTTTCGGGGTCCCGTGGGAGCGCGAAAACACCGGTTTTGGTCCGGTACAGGTCATTTTTGGTTCCAAATTTTGGTCGAAGTTTTGACGTTTTCGTCGCTTGAAAAAAAGTAAAAGTTGCTTACAATAGAAACGTTTTGGCGTTTTCGATACGAAAAAAAAAAGTAAAAATTATTAGGTCTGAAACACAGTGAGTTCCGAGGTGACCTGCGACACAAAAAAAGTAAAAATTAAAGTCGTGTACACGCCTGAATGAGGTTTGACTGGCGACTAAAAAAAAGTAAAAATGAAACGGTCGTAGGACACTTACCGGAATTCAGTGTGACAGGCTTTAAAAAAAAGTAAAACCGACCCTGGCCTCCGCCCTTTACCTAGATTCACCGTTTCAGGCTTTAAAAAAAGTAAAAATATTTCATTGAAAGTAGGGCGAAAGTAGCAATTTTACTAATTTTTAGCGCAATTATCGTCCTTTAACTAAAAAAGTGCAAAAAGATAATGGGGTGCAGCGCGATTTGACGTACCCACAAACGGTGCCGGGAAAATTTTAGGGGGGAGGGGCGCGCGAAAACCCGTTTTCGGGGTCCCGTGGGAGCGCGAAAACACCGGTTTTGGTCCGGTACAGGTCATTTTTGGTTCCAAATTTTGGTCGAAGTTTTGACGTTTTCGTCGCTTGAAAAAAAGTAAAAGTTGCTTACAATAGAAACGTTTTGGCGTTTTCGATACGAAAAAAAAAAGTAAAAATTATTAGGTCTGAAACACAGTGAGTTCCGAGGTGACCTGCGACACAAAAAAAGTAAAAATTAAAGTCGTGTACACGCCTGAATGAGGTTTGACTGGCGACTAAAAAAAAGTAAAAATGAAACGGTCGTAGGACACTTACCGGAATTCAGTGTGACAGGCTTTAAAAAAAAGTAAAACCGACCCTGGCCTCCGCCCTTTACCTAGATTCACCGTTTCAGGCTTTAAAAAAAGTAAAAATATTTCATTGAAAGTAGGGCGAAAGTAGCAATTTTACTAATTTTTAGCGCAATTATCGTCCTTTAACTAAAAAAGTGCAAAAAGATAATGGGGTGCAGCGCGATTTGACGTACCCACAAACGGTGCCGGGAAAATTTTAGGGGGGAGGGGCGCGCGAAAACCCGTTTTCGGGGTCCCGTGGGAGCGCGAAAACACCGGTTTTGGTCCGGTACAGGTCATTTTTGGTTCCAAATTTTGGTCGAAGTTTTGACGTTTTCGTCGCTTGAAAAAAAGTAAAAGTTGCTTACAATAGAAACGTTTTGGCGTTTTCGATACGAAAAAAAAAAGTAAAAATTATTAGGTCTGAAACACAGTGAGTTCCGAGGTGACCTGCGACACAAAAAAAGTAAAAATTAAAGTCGTGTACACGCCTGAATGAGGTTTGACTGGCGACTAAAAAAAAGTAAAAATGAAACGGTCGTAGGACACTTACCGGAATTCAGTGTGACAGGCTTTAAAAAAAAGTAAAACCGACCCTGGCCTCCGCCCTTTACCTAGATTCACCGTTTCAGGCTTTAAAAAAAGTAAAAATATTTCATTGAAAGTAGGGCGAAAGTAGCAATTTTACTAATTTTTAGCGCAATTATCGTCCTTTAACTAAAAAAGTGCAAAAAGATAATGGGGTGCAGCGCGATTTGACGTACCCACAAACGATGCCGGGAAAATTTTAGGGGGGAGGGGCGCGCGAAAACCCGTTTTCGGGGTCCCGTGGGAGCGCGAAAACACCGGTTTTGGTCCGGTACAGGTCATTTTTGGTTCCAAATTTTGGTCGAAGTTTTGACGTTTTCGTCGCTTGAAAAAAAGTAAAAGTTGCTTACAATAGAAACGTTTTGGCGTTTTCGATACGAAAAAAAAAAGTAAAAATTATTAGGTCTGAAACACAGTGAGTTCCGAGGTGACCTGCGACACAAAAAAAGTAAAAATTAAAGTCGTGTACACGCCTGAATGAGGTTTGACTGGCGACTAAAAAAAAGTAAAAATGAAACGGTCGTAGGACACTTACCGGAATTCAGTGTGACAGGCTTTAAAAAAAAGTAAAACCGACCCTGGCCTCCGCCCTTTACCTAGATTCACCGTTTCAGGCTTTAAAAAAAGTAAAAATATTTCATTGAAAGTAGGGCGAAAGTAGCAATTTTACTAATTTTTAGCGCAATTATCGTCCTTTAACTAAAAAAGTGCAAAAAGATAATGGGGTGCAGCGCGATTTGACGTACCCACAAACGGTGCCGGGAAAATTTTAGGGGGGAGGGGCGCGCGAAAACCCGTTTTCGGGGTCCCGTGGGAGCGCGAAAACACCGGTTTTGGTCCGGTACAGGTCATTTTTGGTTCCAAATTTTGGTCGAAGTTTTGACGTTTTCGTCGCTTGAAAAAAAGTAAAAGTTGCTTACAATAGAAACGTTTTGGCGTTTTCGATACGAAAAAAAAAAGTAAAAATTATTAGGTCTGAAACACAGTGAGTTCCGAGGTGACCTGCGACACAAAAAAAGTAAAAATTAAAGTCGTGTACACGCCTGAATGAGGTTTGACTGGCGACTAAAAAAAAGTAAAAATGAAACGGTCGTAGGACACTTACCGGAATTCAGTGTGACAGGCTTTAAAAAAAAGTAAAACCGACCCTGGCCTCCGCCCTTTACCTAGATTCACCGTTTCAGGCTTTAAAAAAAGTAAAAATATTTCATTGAAAGTAGGGCGAAAGTAGCAATTTTACTAATTTTTAGCGCAATTATCGTCCTTTAACTAAAAAAGTGCAAAAAGATAATGGGGTGCAGCGCGATTTGACGTACCCACAAACGATGCCGGGAAAATTTTAGGGGGGAGGGGCGCGCGAAAACCCGTTTTCGGGGTCCCGTGGGAGCGCGAAAACACCGGTTTTGGTCCGGTACAGGTCATTTTTGGTTCCAAATTTTGGTCGAAGTTTTGACGTTTTCGTCGCTTGAAAAAAAGTAAAAGTTGCTTACAATAGAAACGTTTTGGCGTTTTCGATACGAAAAAAAAAAGTAAAAATTATTAGGTCTGAAACACAGTGAGTTCCGAGGTGACCTGCGACACAAAAAAAGTAAAAATTAAAGTCGTGTACACGCCTGAATGAGGTTTGACTGGCGACTAAAAAAAAGTAAAAATGAAACGGTCGTAGGACACTTACCGGAATTCAGTGTGACAGGCTTTAAAAAAAAGTAAAACCGACCCTGGCCTCCGCCCTTTACCTAGATTCACCGTTTCAGGCTTTAAAAAAAGTAAAAATATTTCATTGAAAGTAGGGCGAAAGTAGCAATTTTACTAATTTTTAGCGCAAATATCGTCCTTTAAGTAAAAAAAGTGCAAAAAGATAATGGGGTGCAGCGCGATTCGACGTACCCACAAACGGTGCCGGGAAAATTTTAGGGGGGAGGGGCGCGCGAAAACCCGTTTTCGGGGTCCCGTGGGAGCGCGAAAACACCGGTTTTGGTCCGGTACAGGTCATTTTTGGTTCCAAATTTTGGTCGAAGTTTTGACGTTTTCGTCGCTTGAAAAAAAGTAAAAGTTGCTTACAATAGAAACGTTTTGGCGTTTTCGATACGAAAAAAAAAAGTAAAAATTATATTATTTTCTTAAAATATGAAAATTAAAACCGAACATCAAATGTAAACTAAAATTTACGTGCAAGTTTAACAGTGTAACATTTAACATACTAATCATATAACTTATTCTTTTCTTATCAAATGCTAAATTAATAATAAGATAACATTAATAAATTTATCAGTAAATAATTTAAAAAACTTTATAAGTTGACAGTTTGTCAATTACTGTAGTTGTGACTAAAGTTTTATAGAAGTTTTGAAATTCTGTAATGTTAGATTTTAAATATAAACTAAAAAACTAAAAGTAGTTGTAAGTATTAAAAATTTTTGAAGTAATACTAATAATTTAATTAGGTTAAGTTTATTTCTGTTTGTTTAATGATAGATTTGTGGATTTTAAAACCATTTCTTAGCATTAATATTCATTTCTAAACAATCTTAGACAAAATATAACTATAATCACAATTGCAGTGATTTACAAACTAGAGCAATAAAAAAAAGTATTATATACAAATTCGGCCTGTAAATTTTATTAATTTGTGTTTGTAGGTATTTGTGATTTTAAGGTGCTTATAAGTATTATATTTAATGATTTCAGCTTAAAAATGTTTTAAAGTTATATTATATCTTTTATAGGATAAAAATGAAAGCATAAGTTTTACAACTAAAAACGAATTTTTTTTATTTCTGTTTATCGAAAAAATTATAAGACTGTATAAATTTGACAAAACACATAAAGTAATCTTATTTTACATAACAATCATTAAAACTTTATAATAAATAGGAGTAAAAATTTAAATTTTTGTCAATTGAATTAACTCTCTAAAAAGAATGTTAATAAATTATTAAAAAGTAAAAAAAAAAAGTTAAATAATACCATATAAAATATATATATATATATATATATATATATAATTAAGTTATTTAATTTAATAAATTAAATTTCCACACTGAGCCCATCTTGAGGGCTTTATTAATAAAAAGGTTTATTTAAAGATGCAAAACTCAAAGGACACGAGTTTCGGGACTATTCACTCATCAGCTTCAAAACAAGTATAAAATAAAGCACAAAACAAAATAACTAATGAAAGTAAAATTTTTTTTGCATAAATAGATTATGACGTAATTTTGAAACTATCAAAAATCATGCAAAACGGCTTGTGCAAAAATAAATCTACCAACAGACAATAAACTAGCAAAAATTTATATAACTTCAGTGAGTAGCTATATATTAGGACAGTAAATTGAAAGAGATAAAGATAAAATTAAGATGCAAATTTAAATTAATGTTATTCTAAGATGAAATCAAAACTTTTTAAACTTTAAAAGCGACTTTTTTATATGTCTACAAGACGATACAAACTCGCTTCTTTTGTTTAAACATCTCTTGTCTTTCAGTGCATATACAACGGCTGCTGCTACTTTGAGACACTGCCTACATATTGGGCTATTGCCGTCGGCTATAGGCTGTGCTCTTTTTATAACTTCCAAGGATATTTCGTAGTCAATGCCGCTGCGCTTTAAGCCACAAACATACTTCGTAAAGTCAGTGTCATTTTCATATATGCCGCCTTTAAAAGATTTTTTATGATTGGCATACCTGAATCTAAACTGAGTCTAGCACAAGCCGACATAGAACCTCGTCTCAACGCCAGAGTTAACTGTTGCCTTGTAGACGATGTTCTCTGAACGGCAATTACCCCCTTTCAAATTATATTTACAGCTACCAGCGCAGCCGCATTGACTTTGACTGTTGATTTAAAATTTTTTGGTTGTGTGCCTTAATGATATTCTCTAAATTTGCCGTACACGAATAACTTATTCGCATATTATGTTTGTTGAAAATTTTTGTTAGCGGATTTTGTTTATTGAAGTGTTTTTTGACTAGATTTATAAATTTTCTTCCAATATTAGTTTTTACAGAATTGCTAAAAGGAGGGTTGTACCAGATTAAATTTCTTTTTCCTTTGTGTTTTTGATTATTAGGTTGTTGCTCAGGTCTTCAAATTTTATTTTTTTGTCGTATCCGCATTTTTTCATTATTTTTTCATATTCATCTTGAGTCTTTAAAAAATTTTCTTCTTTGCTTGATCGTTTATATAGGCGTTGATTTATTATGTTAAGAATTTGTTTTATAATGTTTTTAGGGTGGCTTGATTGTTTGTTGACATACATAATTTTAGCGTTTTGTTTCCTGTAAGGCATAAAAGAGATATCATTCAAGTTGAGCTTCACATCTAGGAAGTCAGTTATCACTAGTGGAGTTTTCACAGTGAATCTTAACCCCATAGATTTGAGAAGGCATGGGTTTATTAGCTTCTCAACTTTAAAGCCAGAAGAGTTGGGCAATACAGCTTGACCATCGTCTCTGTATAGCCCAACTCTTTTTAAACCAAAGATATCTTTTAACCCGTCTAACAAGAAAAGTCCAACAAGTTCGCATAGTTCTGCGCACATGTAAGATCTCTGTGCTACGTCAAAAAGTGAGTTGGTGGTATTTACTCCCTTTCTACGCCACAGAGCTCCTTGTTCGCAGAGTACCGATTTGCAGGCATTTCTTATCAGACTTAAGTCCTCGGCAGGTACGCTAATGTAATTATTAGCAAAGTTCAGTGATTTAATCACCAACTCTTTACTAATAGAAGGATAATAATCGACCACATCGAACTTGAAAAAGCTGTACTTCTGTTCCTCCAATCCAATAAATTAACTTAAGACTTGGTCTGTGTTGGTCTACTAAATATATATATATATGGGGTAAGCTCTCAAATATGGACGAGCGCACAAAATTGCGCGAGGGCAAAAAATTGCACGAAGACACTAATGCATGAAAGGATAAAATTGCACAGGGACATTTTTGCACGGGATGGTTATCTTTTTATTTTTTTTTAATAATTTAAACTTTTTTTTTTAGTTCTTTTTTTTACCATCGCTGTTACCCTTTAACGTTACCCTTGGTCGGTAACTTTTTTATAATTCTAATAATTTTTTACTATCACTGTTACCCTTAATTCTTAACCTAGATCAGTTATTTTTTTATTTTTTTTTTTTTATCTCTCTGTAAACTATAAACCTTACCCTCGGTCGGTATATATTTTTTTTTATTTAATTTATGTTTGTAATAGTTATTTTTTCAATAATTTTCACTAGTTGTGTTTCTTTTTTTTTACTATCACTGTCACCATAATACTTACTCTTGGTCAATTACCTTTTTTTTTTATTTAGCTTTTATTAGTTTCTGTTTTAGTATTTTCTCTTTTTTTTATTTTATTTTTCTGTCTTTTTTACTCTCGTGCAAAAATGTATTTCGTGCAAAATTTACCTCGTACAAAATTGGGCCTAGTTCAAAATTATCATCATGTAATATTGACCTCTTGCGCAATTTTGTCTTCCTTCAACAGTATCTTCGTGCAATTTTGTGTTCGTGCAAATTAGACCCCTCATACAATTTTGTAACTTGCGCAATTTCGTCTTCGTGCACTTTCGACCCGTTCCCATTTATAGAGGATTTATTTTACTAAACTTTTACCAAGTGATATACTTTTTCTAACAAATTTACTTATTTAAGAATAAAATTATTTTAAAACTATTTTGCATGATGCTATAGTTTTACTAACATCTTATAAAATAAAAACTAAAAACTTTTGATAAAAAATTTTTTAACGGTAACAACTTTTTTCTAAAGTGGTAGACTAGATTAACGAATTTTTTAGAACTTCTTATTTATTAAAAATTCATCTTTAAAAAAAAGTAGTTTTTGATTCTATTTTTCCTATTAATTTTTTTAGAATTATTAGAATAAATAATATTAATACTTAATAAGAAAATAATATATAGTTCTAGGTATATCAAGATTTTACTTCACAGTCCTTTTATGACACTTATCAATTAAATTATTGATATCATTTAAAATGTGTAATTAGTTGTTAGTCACTATAGTTATGTTTTTAAACTGTCAAAAACCAATATAAACCAATTTTTGCGGTAAAATGTTTCAATAATTTACTTTTAAGTTAAGTTTATTCAAGTAATAAATTAGTTAAAAAAGAATAAAAAGATGTTTTCTAATTTCAGTTTACAATACATACAAACTAGAAATTTAATGATAAAACAAAACAAAAGTTTTAAAACGAAAAGGCGTTTTCAGTGCACCTTTTTTTTAACTTATTATACTTTACTTTTTTTTTCTTTGGAATTTATTTAAAAAATCTTTTTAACATTTTTCTTTAGATGTTTTTAGTGTTTTCAAATTTTTGTATATTTTCTTGTTTTCGTCCCATAAAGTCTAGACTGCTTATACCAGAGATTATCAGATTACAGTATAATAATATAAAGTATAATTAAGTAAGTATGAATAAATAAACTTTTTGAAACATTTGTACGCTATGTTATATATAGCATATTAAGATAAAATACAAATTGTATAGTGTTCTACCATAAATTCTTAATAAGAAATACTTAATAAGAAAAATTATTTAAGATAAAATACAAATTGTATAGTGTTCTACCATAAATTATTTTATAATCATAACAAGATCTAACAGTTGTAATTATAAGTATATTTAAGTTTAAATAAACTTTTTCATAACTTACTTTAATTAAATTTTAGCCCTTAGTCTTACAATAACGTAATAATTATTAAACAAGTATTTATCAAAACATATCTTTTTACGTAATAATGTTCGATATTTGTTAAGAATCATGCGAATTTTCTGTAGTTTGTAGGTCGTTGTAATTATGACTTTGAAAATAATATTTGTCACGAAAATATAGATTCAATACAATAAAAAGCATTTGCTTCTGGGAACATGTAAAATTGACTTGCTTCTCGCTTTAAGAAGTTCGATAATTTCTCATGAAATAATAATCAAACTGACACACAATAAAGCTTGTTCTATTCTATTTTTTACGCTGGTTACATAAAATTACAAATGTTTTAAACAATATTTCAAAGTAAAAAACTACTTAAGACAAAATAGTTTTAACGTAAATTTTTAAAGTAGTACCAGTTCACTAAGCTTTTAGAAAAAAAAAATTTAATTTTATTTTAACATTAAGTTTATTGTTGATTTAAACATGTTTATTAAAGTTAACAAATGTCTAACATTTATATTAAAAAGTAAGTTTTTGTTTATTTTAAGATTAACAAATAGAATGTTATTTTATCTTATATTTTTTGGTAATAACTTTCATTGTCTTTAATTTAATAATTGCCTAATGTAATACTTAAAAAAAAAGCACATAAACATAAACTTTAACGTGAACTAGCCATTAAAATAAATTATACACGTTGTATTTGCTTTAACATCTTTAATGATAATAGTAAAAAATGAAAATAATCAAGGTTTAAAAAAATGAAGTAACACCAAGCTCAGGCAAGAAACCACAAAATGTTACTGACATCTATTAAAATAAGTTCTTTAAAAGTTTCTGTTTAATAACACTTCGATGGACTAAAGTATATAAGTCATTGTTATTGTGACTAACATTAAAAAAGTAAAAAAAATTGTAGAAAAAATTATTTCCTAGTTGCTTAAAAAAAAAATATCAGAAACAAAAATGATATCTGAAAAAAAAGTGTTCAAACCATAAACAACAATATTTTTTTTAACCATAGTAAAACTACTGAACTAGAGTAAAAAACTAGAGTTTACATAAAAATAAATTCTCAATTTTATGCGTTTATACATCTGACTAGTTGCATGAACTTTTACATTATTTTTAAAAGTTTTTATTAAAAGAATGAACTTTTGAAAACAAAACTGTTTAGATCTTTTTTTTTAATGATTTGCTTGGTAAACTCGATTGGTAATGTTTAAATACGTATGTTTGAAACCTTAGAAATGAAAAAAAAATTCACATTGAATTAGAAAAATTTAAAGCTACAAATTCATTCTGATTTCAATGAATTAAAAATTATATCTACAATATTTAACTTTCTTGTTTTCAAATAATATACACCATAAATACTTATATTGTAAAGTTTTAATGAAGTCATATCACTACTAGTCACAAGTTTATAGACTATCCCTTAATATAGTTAATTTTAACTTATTTAAGATAAGGAAAGTTCTCTTTATACTAATTTGTAAGTCATCATAAATGTGAGTGGTGTAAGGAAAATAAACGAAATATTTTTAAAATTCTGAAGATTATTTAAATAATCATATATTATAAGTTTTTTTAGATAATGCTATCTAGAAAATTATTTTTTACAAACCCAATTTAGAATTGTATTTGTAAATTTAGCGTTAAAGCAATAAAAAGTAGTTGAATGAAGATTTTGAATATTAATATAGTTGTTTTAATAACTTAAATCTAAAACTTTAAAAAAAAATAAGTTAAACTTTTCATCTAGTTCACTTCTATGCTTTATGAACAATTTGTTATAATGAATTATGAAATTAGGTATTAGAAACTGATGCTGAATTCTTATAATAGCTTCTTATGTAAAGTCAGTTTTGATAAAAATCTCGTCAGTTTTAATAACAATTAATAAAATTTTAGGTTGTAAAAATTTTAACAAAATACTTAACAAGTACTAGTCAATACTAGTTATTTACCAATAGTACATTCTTATTAATAGTATAAATACATCTAAAAACATTTAAACTTGTTAATAACATTTTCAGTGACTTATAAACTTAAACGACAAAGTGCTAACGGCATGGTAATAAAAATTCTTAAATTGTAAGATTTCGTTATTAGTTTGTCTATTTTAAGTTATTTAAATTCATTCTTAAAAATTTTGCTTCTCCTTAAAATAATTAAAACTTTGTTATGTTAAAAAGTTTATATATATTAAACCAATAAACTTAATCTTTGTAATTGTTGGTTAGTATTTAGATTTTTTTTTTTAAAGAAATGAAAATTGAAAAAGTACTAACAAATTATAGCTTAATTTGATAACACTTTGTATAGAATATCATGCTACGCAAAACTCTTTAAAACTGTTTGTAAAAATATTTAGTATTATTTATTTTTATCATTTAATTTAAATTAAATTTGAAAAATATCATTAAGTGATATTTTTGTCTTTAAATGAATCTTTTTTGCTCTTTTATATTAATTTAAATATGAGACAAATTTTGTTTTATAATTTGAAGAAACATTCTTTGAAATACAAAATTCATGACAACTGATTTAGCTTAAACTGAATGAGTAAATAAAAATAATTGAGTTGAACAATAATCATACTATAAGTGATTTACACACTTTTTCCAAACAGTAATAAGAAGGTTCCGAAAAATATATTTAGTTTGTATTTTTATATGTAAAAATACTAAAAATACAGTTAAAATGTTTTATAGCTGTGGCATTAAGTTGCCTATATCTATCAAGACAAGGTGTGGTAAATGCATTTCACTTAAAAAAAATTTTAGATAAATTATTAATAAATAATTTTTATTTTTATAACAAATTTTAAATACATAGTGAATATATATAAAGTTGACTTTATATCATAATTCATAAACAAATTTTTTTTTTTTAAGCCGTTTTAAATTTTACTATATTTTAACATTATTTACTTTTACATCATATTTATAAAATAAATAATTTATAGATTATCTTGTGTTTACAAATTATGTAATGTTTCTTTAAAAAAATTGAGAATTTCAGAAATTGTTGACCACTTTACATTGATTTATAAAATTTAGGTGTCCAGACGGACGAATTCTACATATTTAAGTCTATAAAAATATTTTTAGTATATAAAACAAAAAATGGAGCTAATTTTTGTTGGTTTAACTTGTATGACTTCACGAAAAGAAAGAATGATACTATTCACTAAGAGATTATTATTAACAATTGCTTAGATTTGTTTAGCATTTTTTATTAAATTAAAATTTTAAATAGTTTGAATTTTAGAAGTAATAATAATTGACTAAATAACAGTTATTTTTAGCAAAAATTCAAGTTAATATAACACTTCAAAGTAAGTATTTTAAATATTTTCAAAATAAATTTTTCTATTTTAACTTTTCTTGTAAGATATTATCTTTTTTAATTTATACATTTTTAGTATTTGTATTTTAGTATTCATTTGTTTTTAAATTTATTAGGGTTAAAGTAATAAGTACAGTGAATTATTATTTTATTATAAATAATATTTTACAAATATTCTTTTATAGAGTACAAAATTTTTAAATTAAAAGGTGTTACCAGGATTATTTCATTTATATAAGAAAATATCATTAACGTCATCGAAGTAAAACGCACTAACTATCAAAACAAATTAAAATTTAATTTAGTTAGAATTATATTAAAACTGACAACGATTTTGAAATTAGTTTGTAAATCACTTTAAATGTGATTAAGTATTTTTACTTTTTCATATTTACATATTTATTTTACATGTTTATGAATTTATTATGAACGACTTTGTTTTGATAATGTTTTTTATTTGTGTAAAAAAAGTTTTCGACAACTTTACGGAAACAAACAATTACTAACTTTATTAAACGTTAGAATTATTAATCAAAGTAAAACAAATGTAGTTTAATGAGAAAGCTATGAATCTATTTGTTTTTTATTTGTGTAAATAAAGTTATCGTGTTTTACGATATTTCATATGGCGACCTGATTCAACATATACTATTACAAACCTAAAAAGAAATATTGTCGCGATAATTAGAAAGTCAATAAATTTTGACTTAAATATATTTACCTAAAAAAAAATACAGTGCGTGTTCACTTATCCTTTCATGTTGGACAAGTTTTTCTGTAAACACGTCCGGATAGTTTTTTTTCATAATATAGTATAACTGCTGTATTTTATGCAATACATAATAAATAAAAGTTAAGCTCGTCTTTTTCTAACTTTATTTTAATAAAGTGTAGTGTTAAGTTAACGTGCATATGCTAAACTTCTTAATATAAAAGACTTTGGAACAATGTTTTTTACCATTTTACAAACTTCTAGTTTACATTTAATGGTTAGTGTGACTCGTTTTTTTTTTTTTGATCTTTTGTTCATTTATAAAAGCTAGTATGTTGAGTGTGTCAAACAAGGTTATATAATTTACAATTAAATATTAAGTTTAATTCCAAAAAAAATTACAAAAATTTTTTAATTATAGTTTAATTAATATCAAGTCGATCAAAAGGTGGTTGTTTCAACTATTTGAATTTGTTGGTCACTGCCGTTAAAACTCAAGCATTACGTTATTAAATTGAAAGATGCTGCTAACAAACATAAAATTAAATATAAACATAAATGAATAATACATGTTCTTATAGAAACAAATTTTATTGGAAAAATTTAGGTTTAGTTTGGTTTATATTATCTTTTTTGTTTATTTTAAATGTTATCAAAAAAACTTCAATCATTAACAAAATTTTAAGCTTTCTTTAAGATTTATTATATCGATTCATTATGGATCAGTGTCATTTTATGATTCTTTAGTTAGTTATTTTATTTAGCTAGTGGGTTTTAAAAAACGTTAAAGATTTTTAATTTCTTTTATTTTTGCATTACCTTTTTACTATTGATTCAAAGTTTAATTAGATTGATTGTAAACTTGAAAACTTTGTTTTATCATCGTTAGAGTAAAAAAAAGTTACAAGTTATATTAAACACTAAAATAACTAATAGACGTGGTACGAAGTTAAAACTATAAAAATAACAAAAATCTAATAAAATGCTAAATTTTTCTGCATAAAATATAACAAATATTAGTAAAAGTTTAATAACTTACAAACTCGAAATGGAACATACTTGTATGTAATAAATAAATATACTGTAATTAATATTGTTAGACATAATAAGTTTGTGGCTTTTAAACTGCTGAACTAATCATTTTACATATAGTTTAATTTAGTAATTTAAAATACTTTTCAATGTTATTAAATTACTTTTTTACTTCTTTGTTCAATTAAATTTTAGTTCTTATTTTTATGTATATGAGGATTAATTTGTGTTTAATAAGTTACATTTGTACAAACTTATCTTATTTTTTTTATATAGTTAAATAAAAATAATGATAAGCAAAGACGTTAATTTAATAAAACTCACGAAATTTAGCTTTTTTTCAAGTAAATATTAAGGTAAGTTATTATTTATAAGCCACTGTAAAGTAGCTACCAATAGTTTATGCATTTTATTTCATTATTTATGATACTTGTTAAAGTCTTATTACTTCTTAATGTGTTACAACCTAAAGTAAAAAAAAAGAAACTAAAAAAAATGTAAAAAAAAAGTCAAGTATAAATATTGTTGTTTACAATCACGACGTTTTAGATTGTGTTAGTATCTTTATTAGAAAAAATTGAACTTTAATGTATAATAGGTGTTTGTACCTTCGTTTTTAGTTTGTAAGTCACTGCTATAGTGACTACTATATTTTTTTTTTATTTGTATAACATCGTAAAACCATTAGCTTGGCAACATTCTTAAGATAAAAATAATTTATAACAAATAATTTTAAACTAACTAAGAAAATTAATAAACTCTACAAGTGACAAAGGTATCTAAAGTTACAAACTGACAATAGCATCTATCAACATATAATTAGTGATGTACCAGACCAGGATCCAGACTTTTTTTTCCGATTAGAATCCGGCCAGAAACGATATTTTTTTTCATTTCAAGATCCGGCCGGATCCGGACCCGGATAGTGAGTTCGGTACAACACAACATATAATAATGAATAGTAATCAGATATCAGATACTTAATCTCCAGTTTGTAAGTTACCTCAACGTTACTATTGTAAGTATACAAAATATAAAATTAATTTAAATAGTTATTTAAATTATATAAAACGTAAATAAAAAAATTGTTATAGGTAATATTTAAATAGTTATTTTTACGACCATTATTTTTTTCAATTATGTTTTATTATTAAAAACTAAAATATTCATATATAAATTTTTAAAAATATTAAGCTAATAAACTGCTTTTATTTATATATTTATAACTACCTATTTATTTCAAGTTCAAGTGAAAAAATAATCAGTTTATTAAAAATGTTAATAAGTAAATTTTATAGAATTTACCATTCTTATCATTTTTAATTGAAATTAAATTGAACATTTTAACATAAAATAGTATACTTAGTTTTATAACTCAAAAGAGTAGCATAACTTGTTAGAAATGAGTTCAGACAGTATAAAAATCACAAATTTATACTGCAATTATACAGAAAAATTATATACTTACTTAGCAAATATAATAGATCTCTTTTTCTTAAGTTTATAAGTCACTGAAAATGTGTGTTGATTTAAAATGATGTTTTATAAGTTTTAAATTTTCTTATACCTAACTAAAAAAATTAGACTAACGAAACATAAAGAAAAATACACCGTTTCAATATTAAAAGGAAAATAATATAGTTTTAACGTTAGGTTCATTTTCAAACTAATAATCAATTTCACAACAAGACGATCAAAACAGTATCCGAGACAACCTACAAAAACAAAAGAAAAATAATTATTTTATGTCAAGTTTAAAAACACGGATAAGTTTCATAATCTATTAAAAAAAAAACTAGTATCTATATAGATAATAATTAAATAAAGTAGTATTCAACTATGACTAGTAGTCCCAGTATAATAGGTATACTAACATACATAATTAACATTGTTATTAAAATTAATTGTTATAAGAGTATGATAATTAAAGAAGTAAAATGAATTTTAAAAAGTTATAAAACTTTAGATCAATATAAACAAAAATGTTTAAAACCTATAACTGAGTACTAATGTTTGAAAAACATACATATAGCAGCTATATTAAGTAGTGTACAGCTATATTATAGCTCTACACTACTTAACTTTTATTAAAGAATTATAAAACTAGAAGTTTGTACGTAATAAAACATGATTATTAAATTCGAAATTAAAGGAAGTCACAAACAGATACTGACATCTAACAATATTAATTACTTAACTATTTAAAAATAGTGTGCATGTATAAGTCCACTAGTTTGTAAGTCACGTAAATTGTGATTAATTTTTCTTATAGTTTTTAGAATTAGGTGTTTAAAACAGGTGTAAAATTGTATATGTGTTTGTCTAAATTATAATAAAACAACTTTTTATGAACCAAAAAATAATCTTAATAAAACCTTTTTCACTAAGGCTAATTAACTATTTTGAGATTTTATACATTAACTTTTATTTATAAAAAGTAGAATAAATAGAAACAAAGATACAGTCACAGTTAACCTAATTTATTATATAAATAAAAACACGTTACCACTGAGGTTTAATCAACACAAATTCGACGAATTAAAAGCTTTATTTTGTCTTAATTGCTAGTAAACCACTGCAAGTGAGTATAAATTTTCAAATGTGTTTAGACGGAAAGTGGAAAATATTTTTTACACATCTCAAAATAGAATAACTTAATAGATACACAGTAAGTTTGATAAGTTTTCAAACAGATGCTAAATTTAATTTTCATCATTATTAAGTTTTTATAAGTTTAAACATATATTAACAACTAAATTTCAAATTTTTTATTTTATTGTAGTGTTACTTTAAAGGTCTATTAATTTGTGATAAAAATGTTTGTCAGATTTTAGGTATTTGATAAGTCACAATTATATAAAACTAGATTTAAATTATTTTATAGCACCTAAAGTATATTAGTTTTTTTTTTCTTATGAATTGTGACCACATATAAACATTTTTAAAATCAACATCAGAGATTTTTATGACAATTGTTGATTAAAATAACTCTAATAAAAATATATACAGTTATTAAGATTAATCTTGAACGGACTTTCAAACCGTTATTCTGCTTAAAAATAAAATACAAACAAGCAAAATTTATAGTTTAATTTAAAAGAAAAATTGAAACTGACAATTTAAGCAATGAAAAATACATTTTGTTCAAGTTTTAAATACTAAATAAAGGTTTATTAGGTTTTTGTTTAGAAATTTATGAAAAAAAAAACAAATAAGTGTTGTCTACACTTGAAACTTAATTATAAATCGATTGTAGAAAGCATATTCAAACTAAAAAAATATTTCTAACATATGGATACAACATATTTATTAGTTTTAAAAGAAACATGACACAAGTTTAATGATTTCTTTAAACTTATTTTACAGAGTAAAAAAAGTAATAACCTAAAACATGTTTGAACTATGAAAAGGATAATGACGTTTTATTTGAAAAACAACAAACTAATTTGAAAAACATATCAAATTAATTGAGTGTTACTTGAGTATGATTCCAACAACTTTATTTTGTATTTGTAAGTCACTGTGCATATGACTAAACTTTCTTATATTTCTTACAACTTTGTTTTATTATTTTAGTCAAGGTGTAGGTAGTCTTTTATTAATAAGATCTTTAAAGTTATTATTCTGCAGCTATTTAAGTTTAATGAAGAAAAAACACTAAATATCTAAAGTAAGTGTTATATCTAAACATATATTCTAAATGTAGTTTTTTAATACAAAGAAGTTTGTATAGAAATACTTAAAAAGCTATTTAAGACAATCAATGAATAAAACATACTAATTTGCTTCATTGCTAGCTTTTATAAATTTTTCTTAATAAAAATGTTTAAGTTTTCATTTAATCTAATCAACATGATTTCTTTGTATTTTTTAGAAGCCTTATTTTGTCCTAATAGTTTATAAAAAACTACAAAATGGCTGAAAATGTTTATACTTGTTGTTTTTTAAAGAAGCGTTATAAAGTAATTTATTTATTTTGCAGTTAAAACAAGTTTAATTATAAATAAGGGTATATATTTTATTAAACAAAAACGAAAAATTGCTCAAAAGTTTTTGGTACAAAGACATAGATACACAAAAAGACTTCTTGGTCATCAAGTTGTCACCCAACTTTCATTAAAGTCACATTGGGCTACAAATGAAAAAAAAAGAAGAAAAAAAAAGTTTTATCTTAAAGCTTATCAGTAATTGTAGCAATCGGTTTAAAATTTATATAATTAAAAAAAATACTTATTCTATAAACAGCTAAAGAATAAAATTAAAGCTTTTTTTAAAAGTTTGTTAAGGAATTTAGATTTTACTTTAAACTTATTTTAATTTATTAAACAAAAAATATTAATAAAAAAGAGCTATTACATTTAAAAAATAAGTAAATAAAATAAAGCTGCAACATTACAAATAAATAGTAAAATAAGCTGTATAATATAAAAACAAAACAAAAATTTTTAGTCTGCTTAAACTAATTAAAAAGTATCAAAGAAATATACTAAGTCAATTAACTATTAAGTTAAAAAAATAATCAAACTTAAAATGACTTATAAACTTTTTTCAAATACATCATTTTATCAATTTGAAAAAAAAAACTCTACTAAGTAAAAATATAAAAGTTCTTTTTTCTAAAAAACTTCAAAAACACAATAACTTTTTATACAAAAAAATATTATAATAATCAGTATTATTGTTTAGTCACATTTATAGTGACTTGAAAATTATCCTTCAAAACTTTTTCTAATCTTGCATAACTATAAATTAATTAAAAATGTTAGTTAATATGATCGTTTGTGATATTTGTTTGATAAAGTTAATTTTAGCGAATGTGAAAGAAAAATTAAAACTTTATTACAACAAATCAGTGTTTTGAAAATTTATTGATTTTTTAGCTGCTACTTAGTAGGAGAAACACTTCTTCGTTGCTACAAAGCTAATATTACAGTGTAAATTAAAAATGGAATAAATAAAAGCTTTTTTGTTCTAAATTTAAATTCTTAACTTTATTAATTTTTGACGAAAATGGTAGATAACTGTAAATCTATTTGACACAGCTGCTATAGAAATTACACTTTTATAAAAACATTGAAGTTCTCAGAATAACAAGTTTAAAACTTTGAAAACTAAATATATTATTGTTAACTAGTATTTATTCTACTTTAAGACAGTTCCGTTACAAAAAAAAAATCGTTTAGTTTTGTTATTAAATCAAAGAACGTAGCCAAGTATAATTCTGAGTGCCGTAAAATAGTATGTTAACAATCGTTTCTTTGAACAAATTTCATTTTGTAAAAAAAACTATTACGCAATTCCAAAACAATGATTTATATTCTAGTAATTTTAATTTAATTATTACAAGAGTAAGATATTAACAGTTTTTCAAAATAATTTTATTTAGATTTATTCAGATCTATTTTAACTGCTGTACGATCTGTAATAAAAGAAAACATTAAGTCATAATTTTAGTGACTTACAAACGTGTAATAATCAAGATGTTATAATAACGTGTGATACTCAAACTGATTAATTAATTAGAATACAAAACAGTCAGCATAAACTTGTTTACTAAATTTACAGACTTTATCTAAATCTTTAAATGCGATAAAAATTAAGTAAAAATCAAATAATGATAATACCTTAAATATGACTGCTGTTTGTAAAACTAAATCTGTAAGAAGTTTTAGTAAATTGATAAAAAGCTAAAAATACATTTAATTTATTTTCCTTTTAAACGTAAAGTTTAAATCGATAGTAATTTAAAAACCGCTTACAGTATACAATAAATATTTAAAATAAAATTTTAAAATTAATACTAGTAATGTAAAGTATTCATAAATATTCATTAAGATTTTTTTATATTAATAACTAGGCTCACACGTATTATTTGATAAATTTACTAAATAAGAAGACTGTTTTAAAACATTTTAATTTATTTAACTTACCATATCACTCTGTAAAAACTATCTTCTTTGGACAAGTTATAAATATCAAAAACTTGTACAGATTAAGATATTTTTTATTACTTAAATTGCGTAGATTTTTTATAAAATCGTCTTTATTATCTCTATTAGTAATTGTTTAAAAAGATTTTTTTTTAACATTAGAATAAAGTTATTATATATTTGTACAATGATCCAGTAGTTCATGGTATTGTAAGAAAAAAAATACTGTTATGTTTATTATTGTGATATTAGTATAGTACTGCGTATATATACAATTAAATATTAATAAAATTGTGAAGATTTTCATTTCTAGAATTCGTATAAAAACTTGCTCTCAATTTGATTTTAAAGAAAATCATTTAGATCTGTTGTTATAAATCTTTATAATCATTTTTATGCTACAACTTAGATAAATGTGAAAAGGTACACAAAATACACACATAAACAATTTAAATGGTAAAAACTTTGAAACTGTTTTAATGTATAGAGTTATCTCTTTTAAACCATTCAACTCAATATGTTATAAAAAACCGAAATTTTTTAAGACAAAATCACAGAGTTACAATGAAAATTTATAGTTGTTATTTGTTTGTAGTCTGTAAATAGGTATCAAGATCTTTATAATTAATTATTTTCTCAAAAATATTAGTCACCTATCAGTGACTTACAAACTAAAGCTTAAAGTCAATACCTATTTTTTAAACTGATTTTATAATTTATTATGTTTTACGTCACTTACAAGTTGTGGCTTTTAATATTTTTATTGATTATGATAGCTTATTCTATACAAAAATAATTCTAGTAGTTTTAAAGCTTATGACATTAAATGTTTAAAATAAATTATTGTTTACCCTCACATCCATCAAGGTTTAATAAATAAAAATATAAGCTATCTATATTAATCTGAAAACTCTGATAAGATTTTAACAATTTCATTTCAACTACTTTGATAATAAATCAAAGTCTTTTTTCAATAGCTACTTTAACTCGTGTGTAAGTAAATTATTACATTTTTATTGAACTAAAATAAGTTTAGTTGCCTACTCTAATATCTTTGATGTATTTATTATAATTATATCATTAAACAAACCTTGTTTTTGTCACTTATATAACTATTATGATTAACTTTCTTCAAATAGTAAAGTAGTAAATATGTCATTAGTCACAGTTACAGTGACTTACAAACTAATAGTTAAACACGTGACAGTATATCAAAATTTTTTCAAATATTATTTTTGTTTAATTTCTATGTCAGTTTGTGTTCTACTTGAATTAAATTATTGTAAACTTATTTCAATAGTTTTAAATATTATCGAAGCACTATTCTATGCTAGTAATGGTATAAAAAAGCACATAATTCAGACCATTGTGATTATCGCATAGATTATACCAAGTACAGTTAAACAGTTTATAATACATTTTAATGTTTTAATACAGTTTTAAAATCTTGTAAAAAAATTAGACTATTAAAATGCTTTATTGAAAAAATCAATAAAAAAAATTTCTAGCGTAAAGTAAAAATGCAAAACTTTTTTCTACAGCGTGTTGACATCACAAACACTTTTCAACATTTAAAATTAAAAATTCCGAAAAAAATATATAGTTCTAGGTAAATCGAGATTTTACTTCACAGCTTTTTAATGAAACTTATCAATTAAATTATAAATAATATCTCAATGTGTAATTAGTTGTTAGTCACTATAGTTGTGTTTTTAAACTGTGAAAAACAAAAAAAAAAACAATTTTTGCTTTAAAATGTGTCAATAATTTAAATTTAAGTTAAGTTTGTTTAAGTTACAAATTAGTTAAATATAATGTAAAGATTCCCAATTTCGGTTTACAATACATACAAACTATAAGTTTGATAAGAAAACAAAACAAAAGTTTTAGTTTTAAAACAAAAAGGCATTTTCAGTGTGCTAAATTTTTTTTTAAACTTTATCTAATTTTTCTTTAGAATATATTTAAGAAATATTTTTTGGATTATTCTTTATTTTTTATTTTTTAAACTCGTGTTGTTTTATTTATTTCGTCCCTTAAAGTCTTAACTGCTTATACCAGAGATCATCAGATTATATGATATAAAGTATAGTTGCGTATATAAGTATTAATAAAAAAGAAGTATGAAAAAATAAATCCTACTGATATCAACTGTTAGTGTTTATGAATTTATTAGTTTAATTTTACTAGTGGAGCTACCATTTTACTAGATTATATCAAAAAAACTAAGAGTCACAATTTCAGTGACTAACAAACTGACAAAACTGACAATCTATACTTAATGATAACGATTGTGCAAATTATATTGTTACATGTTAGTACCAGTTTGTTGCTTTAAATATTGTTAACAAAATTCAATAACTTTTTCAAATTTCAGTTTCTAAATAAACTAGTAAACACTTTCAAAACTAAAAGTATCAGCAATTTATTACTTGGTTGACGTCGTTTTAGTTCGATCAAGTAATTAATACTTATTAAAGTAGTATGAAAATTTTTATAAATTGTTTTCACTATTCGAATTTTTGTAAACAATTAAATATTATTAAAGACTAATACTTTTTTTTTTAATTTCTTAGCATAAAGTACAAGCATAGTTGTTTTTCATTAAAAAAAATATTGAAAAAATATTATAAAAATTTAAAAGCTTAATTAGTCATGCATTAAATGGGAGATCAGAAAATCTAAGTGTATACTTAAGTTTAAGTCTGTTTCAAGCTCAAAAACCAAAGGGAAGTTTTCTTTATAAGAACACGAATCTGTAGTATCTACTAAATTAAAATTTTTAAGTGTCTATAGGTTATTACTTGCACTTTTTATTTGGAATTTATTTTTTCTGACAACAAAATAAAGCAAAAAGTAAGTTATGCAAAACATTCATGGTTTTCTAAGGTTTGGTAGAATTAAATTTTTATTATAAAAATAACTATTAGTATATTACTATTGTAAAGCTTCCAATGAAAATTAATGAAGTAAATTGTGTAATCAAGCAAATTAGTTCGAAAACCGTTCGAAAGCAATCAAAGTACTATTTTTTCGATGTATAGTTAAACTTACTTATATTATTTTTAAATAGTTTACTTTATTAAGTATTGTTTAATATTTATTGAAGATTTAAAGAGTTCTTATTTTATAATTTTTATACTGTAGCCACTATAGCAGTAACTTATAAACTTATAACCTAAATACAGATTATTATATAATTCTTATCATTAATTTGATTTAAAAGTTATCAGTTTCCATTCGCGGTTTTATTAGTCTTAGTCACTAAAATACTCTAGAACTTTTTTGGTGTAGCTTTTTTTTTTTCGATCATATAAAACACATACTTTAAAAAAAATATAGTAAAAACTATAAATGCCTAAATTTAACATATTTATTAATATTCTATAAGTTTAACATTTTTGAATAAAATTGAATCAAACATTTTACGCATGAAATACCGAAGTAACTATGCAATGTGAAATATAATACTTTTCAGGTACGAAAATTTCATTGTAATAAAAAAAAATCGCAACTTAGGTAAATTTTTGACTACAACTTCAACATTATACTTATTAGCTCACACTTCAGTTAATATTGTTAACTAACATAATAATTAAGTACGAGCTATTGACTTTTTATTTTGTATATAAATTAACAAAGTTTTTTGATATTGTTAAGCTTAATAAATCGCTTCATATAAAAACGCTTATAATTTACGTAGTTATGGTTACAGTCACTGAGTAAGTGACGGATGTGAATTCCGAGTTTATTAATTTTCGGAGAAAAACTAAACTACTTTTCTTAAAATAAGTTTATATAAACAACAGAATTAAACAAATATGTGATAAAACAGAAAAATATTATATATATTTTTTTTATTTATTCTTATAAATTGCATTTTAACCTACTAAAAGTTTAAAGTTCATTTATATTTTTTGAGATAATAAGAGTTACTAAAAAAATAAATTGAGTTTTGATTAAACTTTAAACAAGAGTCAAACTTTATACAATTGTACAATTTCTAAATATTTTATAACTAACTGAAGGTTTATACTTTTAAATTTAAACTAATTAATAACTTAAAATATAAATTCTAATGAGGTTTGATAAACATAAAACGCTAATTTACACATACATTTTAACATTAAGAAGTAAAACAATTCCATCTTGCAAATTTGTACTGATATCTTACAACATAAATTTTAGAATCATCGTATATTAGATGTTCTTCATATAGTAAAGCAGTTTTGAAGTAACTGTTCTTGTTACTTATGTATATTAAGTATCAAATTATACATCAGCAACAAAACTAACCTCAAAAAAATTAGGCATATTAAATTTTTAGATAAACTGGTTGTTTTTATTTAGTTTTATTTGGTTATTATAAATTTAATGTGATGCTTTATTAAAATGAAACTAATTAAACGTGGCTACTTTCTTAAAGCATTACCAAAAATTTATTTCATAATAAGAACTCTTTTTTATTGTCTTACTTTAAACTAGCTTTTATAAAAACATTATTACTCTAAATGAATATTTTTAGTGCTTAAGTGGATGGAATTTAAAAAAAAGTAACTAAGTAAATAAGTGATAAGCTAATTTATTAAGAAAAATTGTTTGAAACATTTTTCAAACTTGTAAAATCTTCATAATTACAACAAGTACTATAAACTTCTAAATATAACGGCTAACTATTTCACAAATAAAATTTGTTAGTTTTGTATTATTTCTTTGATAACAGAATATTTTTTTTTCAACAAAACAGTGTAAATTTAATATTTTTGGCTCAATAATTTAATAAAATAACTATAAGTTAATTATAGATTCACTTATTTACATTTACTTTTGATAGACTGAACTTATTTATTTTTATTAAATATGAATTTAAAATAAAAAATTTAGCAGAATTCACATTATATATTATTAAAGATGTTCATATTACCAATTTGTAATATTTTTTATAAAAATTTCTATAAAATTTTAATTTAAATATTATAGTTATTAACTTTTATAATGTTTTTACAACATATTACTAAATTAAATCAATTTTGAACTTTTTTTTTAAACATTGAAAGTATGTTGTACTCTGTGTTGCTAGATTACAATAAACACTTTTATAATGTACTATAATCATACTTTTAAATCAAATCAATTACTTAAAAAACTAATATTTTTGTATAATGTAAGTTTGAAATGTCTGTATTAATAGGTAAAATGTTTAATGTTTTTTGAAATCAAAAAAACTTTTATTTTATTTTTTTTTAAAAGTAAAAGTAGGATAATTCTGTATTGATAGAAGAAAAGTTAACACTTTAATACTTTTAAAAAATATTATTATAAAAAAAAAATTCTTTAACAGTAAAATAGAAAAACTCTTTGTTGATATATAATAATTTAACAAATTTTTGTTTTTAGTAAATACACTTTTAAATGAAAACATGTTTTTAATAAACGTTTTTAGGTACAGTGAAAGTAAAAAAATATACAATATCACTTTTTTATTTTAGTTTTGTAAATATAGTTTTGGTTCCAAACAACTATAAAAAGAAAAGAATTCTGAAAAAGTTAGTCAAAAATTATGTGTTTAAACAAATTAATATGTAAATTGATCACACAATATTAGTTACAATGAAGTGACTTACAATCAAAAATGAATACATTTTATGTTGAATTATTTATAGATTTATAGTAGTAGTTGCTTTTAACAGTTTGTTGCTTGTAATACCTCTATTTATAATAATAAGTTTTGCTTTGTAGTTTTTGAGATACTTATATTTCCTAAATTTTTATGAAGTTTATTTTTTAGTATAAATGTAAGTAAATAAAAGAAATTTAGTATAAAACAATATAAGGTATCTATAAAAACTGAGAAATCTTTTTAAAAACTTTTAGGAAGTATAGCTTATAAAAAGTACACTTTAAATATTTTGATGGTAAAAAATAATTTAGTTAGTAAATACAAAGGTAATCTAGAATATATAAGATTAATTAGTAGTTTATAAATTAAAATAGTATTTATAAAATAATAACAACTTAATGATTTTGAATTGTTTTAGGGAACATACTATTGTAAAGTATATTTGATAAACTATGAGTTCTTAAAGTACTAAAACTACTTATGCATTAAATTACAAGTATAAACAATTAACATATTCAATATAGATTATTGATTCAATTATTCTTTAGACAGTTAAAGCAGACTAAAATTAATTCAAATCCACATTTTTTGAGAAGTACAAAGAAACACGATCCTTATTTTTAGTTAGAAATTATGTTAATTTCTAACTTAAAATAACTAAGTTAAAATAACTTTAAATTTGTTGGTATAATCAGTATTATGTCTTTTAAATATTTATAGTATTAAAACAATGTGCTTTTTCTATAATAACAATTCTCTTAAAAAATTTAACAAATTGTTTGTATTTATTTTATTTAAACTTATATAATACGAATTTGGTATTTTGTATTTCTTTTAACAAAAAAAATATATATACAGAATTTTTATAAAGCTAGTTTAAGCTATTTACATAATAGTTTTAATGTAACAAACTAATACTAACATCTAGCAAGACTAGACAACGAACCGTTTTATGTGTATAGCTTAGGGAGAACTTCAGTTTGTAAGTCATTTAAACATTGACTTAAATATTTTAATTAACAATAAATTAATTATCTTCGCAAAATTAACTTCAACAATCATAATAATAATAATAAGTATGCAAAATTAAAATTTTAATATATATTTATAGAAAAAAAATAGTATATATTAAAGTTTTTCGATTCATGCACTTTTTAAAATCAATCTGTTTTAAATTTCTACAATCTAAATTAACCTTTTTTCATTTGCTTACTTAAATATATGTCAGATTCCTGCTAAGATGCTATTGTGTCAGACAAATTAAAACCGATTTTAAACTTTTTAGAAACAAATTAGCAAAACTTTTTTTTAATCTAGACTTTTTAATCTTTTTAATCTTGAAGTATTTCATTCTACCTACACTATAAGTTGTAGAATCAAACATTACTATAAGAAAAGTATTTTATATATAAGATACTCCAAACGATGAAGAATTAAGTATTTTTTAAAATGCAGACAAAGTAAAAATTATAATAACTTTAAAATTCTAAAAGTTTGACTGTCTATAACAAATCTTAAGTTTAAATAAATTCTCTTAAAGCTAAAATACTGTTTTTAAACTTTTTTAAAGTTAAGCTGTTAACTAATTAAACAGTTATAAACTGATATTTTGCAGAACAATTAAAACTTATACTGTTGGTATTTTTAATTAAACTTCGTTAAAACTATTAAATAAAAAAAATGTCCTATAAAATATAAGTTATTATTAATAAACTAAACAAAGACGCTACTTAAGTTTTTCAAGAGTGTAAAATATAAAAGTAATAGTATAATTGTCACAACTTGATATTTAAGATATTTACGATATATTAAAAGTAAGTGAATAAATGTAATCTCTACTTAATACCTACAGATCTTTTTATGTTATAAGTTAGTTGAAATTTGACAAAAAATTTGAACATACTATATCGCTTTAATAAACAAAGAGCTCATTTAAATAGTGAAACGTTTGTTATTAAGCCACAAAACTTGTTAAGCAGTTAATAAGCAACTAATAGCATAACACCATTCTGAGTAATTTTGTTTACGTGTCAGTACAAATATGCATTTATTTTTGATGTTAATTTTTTCACCGTATAATACTACAAATACATGACAGCTAAAAGTTGTATGTTAAACATCATAATATTTTTCTTTTAGTTCTCTAATCTAAACATAGACTTTTAGATCGCAAAAACTCTGCTGGTATATAACAATATTACTAAAAACATTGTTTACTTTATAGTAGATAACATTTTAAATGTATGAATATTTATTTGTATTTTTATAACTGTACTGACTTACAAACTATAACTTTTTAAAAAATTATGAATTTCCAAAAAGTTCAGTTAGTTTTGCTGTAAGACAACAACGCCAATTTGTGTTCACTAATTACCTAATTTTAGTCCTTCTCTTTTGTAGGACTAGGTATTTTCAATTTCTAGGCTTAAACATTGATATGTCTGAATAATTCTTAAACAATAAAAGGCTTAAAGTTTAGTAAATTAGTTTTCAGTTATTTAGACTTTATTAAGTATTCTGAAGCCATGCGCTTAAATATAGAGTGTATTGATTTACTAAAAAGTATATCGTAAATATAGAGAGATAAAGATTTTTACACAATAGAAAATTTCAAATATCTAGTTTAAAGAAATTTAAAAGGCTCAAAACTGATATAAAAGTTATTTTTTAATGATTTTTTTTATGAAAAAATAAAATTAAAAATGTTATAGCATCAAAAATCTCATCCATTTTTTTAACTTGTTTTCATTTAAAAATAAAAATGTACTAAAACAAACTTTTATTATATAGTTTTAAAATTTCTTTATTCTCAATAATAATTATTATCTTCAATTTTAAGAAAACAAAAACCAATCATATTTGGAAAAAAAAAGTAACGATACATATGTAGAAAAAAACCTAAGGTAAACAAAAATAAAAATTTTAAAAATGTTACTATTTATTGTTACACTTTAAGTAATAAAGCATTTTTATACAGTATTGACAAAAAAAGTAAAGACGTAATATTTTTATAAGAACTTTAAATCTTATTTTACATGCTAACAGTATAAAAAGTAAAATCAATAAATGTTGTATTATGTTTTTTGAAGAATGTGGAAAGCTCTGAATAAAAAAAATATAACAACATTTTAAATATAATTACAAGAACGAACTTATTTATAATTAATAACAATAAAAAAAAATTTCTTTATATTTTTATAAAATTTGTAAAACATTTTTTTGATAAATTAAAAGATTTAAAGAAAACTTCGTAAATACGTCATGATTGTTGAACTAACAAATTGCAACAGGTTTCTCTAGTTCATGTATACTTATCATTATTTTGAAGAGCATTATTCGTTTAATTTCAGTTTGTAAGTCATTTAAAAAATGACTAAATTAAATCAAAAATTTTATATAACTGAACTAAAGAGAAATTAGAATGCGAAGCGTGAGCGGGAAATAAAAGATAATTAAGAACAGCACCGTTTTCATGACCCAAACTCTCATACCACATGCTATACCAAATTATAGAACCGATCAAATGTTGTCTGCACAAATACTCACTATTTGCATTATTATTAGGCGTAAGTTGAACAAGTATAAGTGGAGCAGGGACCTAGCTAGCTCAAAAAAGTTACAAACCTGAAAAATTAAAACATCTGAAATGACGCGTGATAACGTCCTAGTGGGAACACAGCAATTTAAACAACCCTCTCTCCACTTTTCGCACCTTTACTAGTTTAAAAGTGAGATTAAAAAATTATATTTTTTATTTAGTTTTAAGTTTAACGTGTTACTGTAAAGAAACAAATATTTTTTTTTTAAATTGTCATTATTTTTGCGTAGTCTGGTAGTTTTAGCTCTTTACATTTTATTACTACTAATTTATTTACATTTTAGCAATTTTGAAACTTGAAAACTTGAAAACAGATTAAGTGACTCGAAAAACTAAGAAAATCTATTTTTTATGTCTGTAGAGATTTTATAATCTCTAGTGTTAATATAAATATTTCAATAACAAATTAACTATAAACGTATTTTTTTTAATTTCTCAACAGTTTAGACGCAGATTTTTCTTTCATGTGAAAATAAAAATCTAAAATAAATAATTTTATATATTTATAACAAATTCTTAATATATAATTAATATGTATAAGGTGAACTATATATCATGACTTGTAAACAAGTTTTATTTTATCACCGTTTTGAATTTTATTATAGTCTAAAACGATTTACTTTTATATCATAATTATTAAATAAATAGTTTATAGATTATCTTATATTTACAAATTTTGTAACATTAGTTTAAAAAAGTTTAGAATATCAGAAATTGTTAACCACTTTACAGTGGTTTTTAAATTTAGTTGTACAAACGGACGTATTTTACGTACTTAATTGTATAAAAATATTTATAATAGATAAGACAAAAAATTAGCTAGTTTTTGTTGGTTTAACTTATATGACGTCACGAAAAGAAAAAATTATACTATTCAGTATGAGATTAATACCAAATAATTATAGATAGATTTGTATTCCTTTTAAGTTAAAGTATTAAGTAATTTAAGTTTTAGAAGGAATAATATTTGACTAAAAAACAGTTATCTTTAGCTAAAATCCAAGTTTAATATAACTTTTTGAAGGAAGTAATATTAAATATTTTCAAATAAAATTTTTTGATTTAACTTTTTGTGTAAGCTGTTATCTTTTAAAGTTTTTAAATTTCGTTACTAAAAGTTTTTTTTGAAGAATTTTTAAAATTATAAGAAATACTACAAGCAAAATTTATGCGACTAATCAACTAAAAATAACAATTTTTTTCGTTTATTATGAAAATTAATTATTTTTATTCGTAAAATGTCGGTATCCGTTTGTGGTTATTAATTTCCCATAAAAAATACCAGTCAAATGTAAAAGTTAAAATGCTATTATTTTCATTTAAAATTATAAAACGAGTTCTTTAATAGTTTTGTAAATGGTTTAAACTTTTAAACTGGTTATTATAATTAAAACAACAAAGAAATAAAAACTTAGAAATAGAAACATATACTACTTTATATATAAAAGATATTGAAAATTAACTACTTTTTTGCAAACAGATGATTTTAAGCAGATTTAAAATAAGCTATGAAAGTGTACTTGTTCACATAGTTTTTTTTTGTTAGTATATTTTTTTTTCTCAAATCTTCATCGGACACATTTTCAGTGACTTATAAACTTATATAAACAATCTTCATTACACATATAGATCTTCAGTAATTTGTTTTGTTAGATGTATTTATCAGTTTGTACAAAAACTATCTGTGACATATTTGTGCTTCCAAATTATTTTGTAAATTGAATAAAACTGCTTTTTCTCATTTTAAAATTATTTTATTTCCAATAAAATACAAAAATCACTAAAAATTTTTAGTCAGTATAAAAGATAGGAATTTATTAGTTGAAAATTAAAAAAAGAACTGAAAGTTGTCTTATCACTTAAATGAACTTGATTAAAACGTTTTTGTATATAAAAACTAAGTTTTAAAATATAATTAACATAAATTTCTAAAGTAATTTTTTTTAACCATTTAGTCAACCATAGCATAAAAAAAGTTGAAAAAGTTAAATACTAAAAACTGATGGTTACATCTTACACAATTTGTAATTTTTAGAGCTTCCGATTAAGTGTCGTAAGTAAAACTACAGTTTTTTTTTTGTTTTAAAGTTTCAAATAACAAGCAAAACGTATTTAGTTTTGAACTTTCTTTTTCAATCAGTATTAATTCTAGGCTGTAAAGTATCTGTTTTTCAAAGTAGTTTAAATAATTTTTGTATTTGAAAACTTGTGAGAGAACAAACTTAAGTAGTCTAATGAAATTTTTAAGCAGTATTTATTACTGTCTAAACTGTTACAAAAATTATTTTATTTGCGTTTATTTGTAGAAAATAATAATTGAACTAAAGAATAGATTAATAAGCTTAAAAAAGTATTAAACTACTTGTAGCTAAATCATTCACTGAAAGTAATACGTGGTCAAACGAACGTGGAATATATTTTATTAAGTTTATATATTTTTTATCTTCAAACAAGTCTCATAAGTTATAAAATTATTGTCATTAGTACAATACTCATAAATAGAAATGCTAGATTAAGACATTCGAACTAAGTTGGGTTATTTAATAATGAAACCGCACACATATTTAGTAACAAAACTATGTTTGTTATTCATACATGTTTTCTTTTTATTATCGAAGTTATTATCTTAATGATAGAGGATACTCAACTAATTCAATTAAAAAAACAAATTATATAATATGAAACACTTTAAGACTTAACAGACTTTAGAAATCTTGTTTTTAGATTTCCGTTAAAAAGTTTGAAAAATTGTTACTGATCTTTCAAAAAAAGGAGCATATTGATGATGATAGTATTGTATATTAAAATATTTATTTAGATATTATAGTTACAGCTTAAACTTATAATGTAAAATACTCATTTACTTCGAATGATATTTTAAGTAGTTTTTATCAAAAGTTAAAGATTAAAATAAAATTAATAACACTGTATATAAGATAATAGCTAGTTTTTATAAATAAAGTACAAAACAAAAGTTATAGTAAACTTAAGTAAACTATTTTTATAAAAAAATTATTAGGTTTATAACAATAGGTCACTTACCTCTATACTAATTTAAAATATATAATGACATTAGCTAAATTTTCAGTGTCTTACAAACTTAAGTATGGAAAACTACAAGTTCTAACATCAATAGTTCAATTATTTTTACTAATTTATTTCAGTATAAGTTTTTAATATTTTAGCTTCTCAAATAATTGTTACAAGTTGTGCTGTTCTTTTAAGTAAAAAAAGTAAACAAACAATTTAACATATTAAAAAATCAGGTTAATCGAATTACAAGTCTTAATAGTAATTGTTTAAAAAATGTTCTATACCAGATACTACATTTTTAAAGGTTTTGTACATATATTAATCACAAAAATTAAAAAAATAAAAACATTAATCTAACTGTAAGATACCTAAAGCTACTACATTTGCTACTCTTTACTATTTTTACTACAATGATATCATAATATTGTTATTTATTTTTTATTTATTATATTATATTTTATATACTAGGAATGAAAAATGAGTAATCTTATAAAGAAAATTCTACATACACTAATAATATAATGAAACATAAAAAAATAATAGTAGTGAAAGCTATGTATTAAAGTTAATTTTCTTTTTAGTACCTTACACTTGAATTAAACTAAGAATAGTATAGTTTAATTATAACTTAAGTTAAGAATCAACTATTTCTAATAAAAAGGTTTTGAATCTTTAAAAAAATTCAGTAAAAACTAAACATAAAAAAAAAAGTAAAGCAAAACATCAAATGTATTAGTACTAGCTGACTGCCTTTAATATTAAACAAGTAAACTTGTTTCAATATAGTCACTGTTGTAAAGAATTTCTAACTACTGCACTTAATTCTAGTTCCTAGTAAGAAATTTAACTAGTTTATGTACTATAATATTTTTATAATAAATATTTTGTTTTTAAGCTGTACTGTTAATTAAAATAAAATTCAAATTTTTCTAACAAAACTGATTTTAGCTCTCCTATGACTAAAAAACAAATAAATCATTTACTTAAAATTTAACTTCAGTGACGCGTTATACTAAAGTAAAATTAATATTGAAACTAAAGTAGATTTTAACTTCATGTTGCCGTATGTCGGTTTTATTTTGTGATTCTAGACAACTTAATACTTGTCGTTTTAAAGCAGTTCGTACGTTGATTATACTATTGGTTAGGTAAGATATACATTACATAAGTAGTTCACTGTAAAAATTTTGTAAGCAACATTTTTAGATCTTATGTTCACAAATAAATAGCAAAACTATGGTTTTAAAACAGCTTTAAAATCAATCAAAAACTTAGTAAGTAATTTTTTTGCGAACAAATGTTAAACATATTAAGTCATCAGTCACAGTTTTAGTGACTTACATACTAACAAGTTACTTTTGGATACTGTAATGAAATGCTGTTGTATTTTTAAATTTTAGATGTAAGTAACAGTTTGTAACTAATAAAACTTACATCACCAGAAAAAACTTGTCTATCTAGTTTGCAGTTTTAAAGTAAAGTTATCTTAAAAGTTTCTTATTAACTTTAACTTTTTCTAAATATCAATGAGTAATTATTATTTCATATTGCTCTTATTTTTAAAAGTTTATAGTTATTCGGTTACATCTTGAACTAGAAACTAGGTCAAAATAATAAAAAAAAACAAAGTAGATTTCAATTTTGCGTAGCTTGATAAATCTAACCAATTAGTGAATTATGCTAAAACTTAAATGTATCCTTTCGACTCAAATTTGGTTAATATTACTACGGTTTTTGTACATGTTAAACTTTACTGAGTTTTGATACTATTTTTGAATAAGATACGTAAAAAACCTAGAACGTCAGTTTAAATAACAGTTAAGTACTATTACATTTTTTTAAATAGTTTGATTTAGTTCTGTTGTACTGCTTTTAATATATATATAATCCAAATATTATGGCTTGAATAATAAAATGAAATTGTTTTTTACTTTGATCAAAAACTAACGCTAAAATTTGTTTTTTTTATAGAAAAAAATGCATCATGATTAAAGTTTTTCAATTTATTTGTTAAATCTCGAAAGTACATAAGATAACTGCAGCAGGAAGTGTTACAATAATTATTTAAAAAAAAATCGTATTAAATTCAAGTTGTAAATGATATAAAAAAACTTGAACTTAATTTCTTATTCTCGGATAATAGTGAACACAAAGATAGTTCTGTTATATAAATTTCATCAAAAAATTGTTTATTAAAAACTTAAGGCTAAGTAAAAGAACTTAAAATAAAAGGAACGCATTGCTTGCCACTTTTCAGTGACTTTAAATATATAAGAAATGTGTATTTGTAACATTCCGATATATGTACATTATATATACTCAAATAAAAAACTTAGTTTTGTGACTTATAAATATTTATGACGTCACTAAAAGAAACAAGCTAATATATTAGTTAGAACATATACAATTTGCTTGTTGTATGTGTTTCATAAAGTATGTGAATAAAATGACTAAAATGAAAACCAAATAAGCTTTATATTCCAAAAGGTTTTAAAAAATAAAATTAAAAGTTATCTACAATAATTAGAAAAATCTGAAAAGATTAACGATTTAGTTTAAACTAATATAATAATCAATTAAACGATTTTTTAATAGCTGTCTTAAGTATAATATAAAATTTTTATTTAACTATTAATTTAGTTATGATGCTATCCCTAATATCTTTAATTCATTTCTTTAATTACTTTAAATTATTTGTTTTGTCATTTATATAACTACTAAGATTAAATTTCTTCAAGAAGTAAAAATGTAAAATGACATTAGTCTCACTTACAGTGACATACAAATTGTAGGCGAACAATGTATTAGCAGTTCAACAACTATTTATTTATTAGCGTATTTTAATTTCAATGTCAGTTTGTGTGTTCTACTTAAATTAATTCATTGAAAGATCTGTACCAGTATTTTTAAAATCGTACTTTTCCAATGATTTAGGTTATTAAACTTGATAAATTAAATCTTCCACACTGAGCCCACCTTAAGGGCTTTTTTAATAAAAAGGTTTATTTCAAGATGTAAAACTCAAAGGACTCGAGTTTCGTGCCTATGCACTCATCAGCTTCAAAACAAGTTTGGATATAGCACAAAACAAAACATACAAATTAAATTTAAAGTTGTAGCATAAATAGGCTATGACGTAATTTTAAAACCATCAAAAATCATGCAAAACGGCTTGTGCTCTTTCAATTATCTGTCGTAATATATATTTACTCACTGACGTTTTATGAATTTTTGCCGGATTTTAGTCGATTGGTAAATTAATTATGAGATATAAAACTTGAATGTTCTAAAGTAAAAATATACCGTGATTTCTGCTAAAAAGTTTCCTAACAATTTGAAAACTTTCTATTTTTTAAAATTGAGTAAGGTAAGTAAATAAATTAAATAAAATAAGTGATCCTATAAATAAATCTAAGATATTCATTTCGACTCTAATTTAAAATTTATTCAAAACTTAATTTACTTTTTCAGTGAATATAATTAATTCAAAAAAGATCAATTTTCAAATAAATTTTAAATTCTTAGTTGGGAAAAGTTTAGTTAGTATTGCCAAATAATAAAAAAATATAAATATTATATTTAGTTTTTTCAGATACTTGTAAAATTTTGTTTATTGTATTAAAATAATTTAATAAATCTAGTTTCTTTATCAGTTTTTAAGACTCAGAATATACATCAGTCACATTTGCAGTGATTTTCAAACTGAAACTTGCTTGTTAGATTAATAAGAATACTACTTAAATACATTGCTACATACTAGTACCAGTTTGTGGCTTTTAATTTCCTAAATTCAACTTGACTTTTTAATTTCACGCTGAAGTACGTAAATTACAAACGTTTTAATAAAAAATGGTTTATTTTTTCAACATTGTTAAAAAACTTTGTTTATTGTTATTTTATAACTTAAACTTTAAAAGACCACTATTACAACACATAAAATATTTAAAAATAGCTTTTATGTCACTAATATTTAAACAGTTTATATCAATATGACTAAGAGGAAAAGAATTTTTAGAAAATTCTGATTTTGAAAGTTTTTCAAAAACCTTTACATATATTTTATTAACGTAATCTACCTCAAATATATAAAATAACTTTTTGTTAAACTTAAATTCAACTAATTTCTTTATAACTAACTAATAATTTAAATAATTTAAAAAAAAATCTCAAGAATTATTTTTGATAGATATTTATTCACGTAGTTGATGCTAAGAGATTTGCAATTGTATTGATTTACAAACTTGAGACCTTTCAATACAGCAAATAAATATTAAAATACATAAGTATCTCACACTGTCGAACACCAGTACTACTTTTTTATAGTACTTTTGTTTATTTTAAAAACTTAAGGTATATTTAGAACTAAAAATCGTTTTTATTTTTTAATGATTTTTTTTTTATAAACTATTTAAACAAATATTTTATCTCTGTTTGAATTTATTGTAGAAAAAAGTTCCTTCACTATTTTATATTAACAATTTTTAGTATTAATGTGCGTATATGTTAAATTGAATTTCTTGAAATTGACTAAACAGTAAATATGATAATTATCAAATATTCGATAGTTTTTTAAATAAACCATTTATTATACTTTATTGGTATTTAACAAACTTAAGATAATTCAATTCAAACGTTAGTTACATCTATTTTAGCAAAAAAAACACATAGTAATTTATTTGTATAAAATACTATAAATTATCTAAAATACTAGCATTTCATATTAAAGTTTTTAAAAATATATATTTGCTTTTTTAAATAGAAACATTCTACTTATGTAAAATATAAAGCATTTTAAGAATTAAAACTTATATTAGTAAAATGATATATGTAATGTTTTTCAGTAAGAAATTTCATTTAAAAATTCTTTTAATTTAAAAAGTTTCATTGAAAGTTTTATTCTATTTGTGTATCAGTAAAATTCTGTGTTAACTTTATGTGTTAATAAGTTTTTATATTGTTTAGCTTATTATTTTCATATAATATTTTCTCCAATATGTTAAAGCAGAGAAGTATTAGTCTCTTAAACAAAAGCGACTTGAAATCTATGAATTGTGGTATGGTGTATACAAAGGATATATAATTTATGTTTGTAGATGTCACTAACAGTTTGTGGTTTTCATTTACTTAAACTTATTTTAACAACTCAAGCTACTTACTTAATCAGGTACATTTTACATTAAACATTTACCTAAGCTGTTATTAAATAAATACTATTGAACAAATTATTTTAAACACATTAAGTAGTTAGAACTTAAAGTTCTTGGTAAATGAAAGAGTAAAATTAATTAAAGAACTTAAAACTTATTTCTAAATGTAGAGTTTAAATTGCTTGATATTGAAAACACTATAAAAGTTTGAGTTTTAGGTATAAATTCGATTCAAAAACCTAGTACACAGTTTTTGTACATGAATGATAAGAATACTTTAATTTTTAAGTTTTTAAGATAGTTCAAAAACATAACCGTTTCAAAATAAGCTTTCTTATAATTTACTTAAATACTAAGTTAATTTAATTTAACTATATTTCATAACTACTAACTTTATAAACTATATAAATTTATAATTTAAAATATTACTTACTATTTACCATTACATATTCACTAAGTATTTAAAACAACTATACAAATCCTAACTTGCTTCAGCTTTGATTAGTTTTAATCGTAATAATTTATAAAGTTATCGTTTTTGGTATCAAGATACTGACAAATATTTAAAATAAACAAATAGACTATTTTGAAATTTTTTTTACAACTTATTGACAAAGCTGTGAGAAGTATTTTTAAAGTACCATCATTAGTAATTAAAGCATGTTTATTGAACTTAAACACTTGTTTTAATCTATGATAGTTAAACAAATATTAACGAAATGTATAATATTAACCAAAGCGTTGAGATAATGTTTATAACATATTTAAAAGTATCTCAAAATCTCAGAACACGCATAACTTGATGAGCCGCAATACTTAGACCCAAAAACCTTAGACTCCAATACTTAGACCAAAAATGTGCCGCTGCAAAAAGAGCTGACGAGGTGCAATGAAGGATATTCTGGAATCGATAATGAAGATCAAAAAATAATAATTATTTTTGAAATCTTGTCGGAGATTGTCAAAACTTGTTAATTTCATAGATAAGGCTTTGTGAAAAGATTTTTGGGAAACTCTGCTTGCAACAAAGTATTTACTCGTTTGAAAATAAATAAACTTGTAATTATTTTGATATTGTTTTGTAGATTGTATTTACCTTTATTTTAATTAAAAAAAAAAAAAACTACCTGATCAAAATGTTTCTACTTCATGGAATAACTCAACAAACGGTAAAAAAAATAACAGGGCCTTTGACTGAGCTTTAACATAATAAGTAAATAAAAACAAAAGAGTTAAATAATAGTCACACTTAAAGTGACTTATTAATTTTTTTAATACATTGGTGAAGTAGGTTAATTTTTTTTTGTATTTTATATGTAAAAGTTAAATTGTGGCATCAAAGTATTATTTATCTATTTTTCTCATTTTTGTCTAACTAAAAATAATAAATTATAATAGTTACTAAATGATATTATCAAAAATATCTTTAAGCAAAAATCAGCATTTATTCATAATAAAACATGTTATTGTAGCTTAAAATTTTTTTATTTATCATGTCGCTGAAAGTGTTCACTTTAGATAATTTTGCACTAGTTTGCTTGTAACTAAATAGTTTTAAAAAATATCAGAATTTTCAATACTATGTGTTAACTGCGTTAGGACACAATTAAGATATGTAAAGCTTTTAACTATAAAACGGTAAAAAACAGGTCTCTTAAATTCTTTAGGTACTATAATATCGTCTACTTCATTTTTATTTATGTAAAAGTTTGTAAAAGATTTTGTATAGAAGACTTAAGCGTCACTGCCCATTTGGCAGCTTATGTTTGTAAAATTAATAAAGTATACATAATATTAATTATTTATTTTATTACTAAACCAAGTTTTTATCTCAATTATAGTCTTAAAGATGAAGCATGTTTTGTTTTTTTTTTTGTATTTATAAACACGAAAAGCAATAACAATTTCCTAATGTCCTAGAAGCTGGATAAAATTGTTTTTGATGTTAAATTATAAACCTGTTAGTAATAAAAATTCAAACTACTAAATTCATTTTTAAGTTAATACTAACTTTCTTAATTTTTTTTTATTTGTTTTGATTTTATTTTAGTACTTTAAGAATAAAAAATAATAATAAAGTTAAAAATTACAACATAAAATTTAGAGTTTTTTTCATGAACTAAAAACAAGCTATTATTAAGAAAATAACTTTTTAATAAAAAATATTGACTGAATAACTAAGGTAATTTGTGCGTAAACGAATAATTTTTAATTATAGTATTTTAGTTTAATAATAATGGTTTAGTTTCCCTCGTAAAATTTAAAAACCATGAATATACCACAATCACTATTTTCGTGACTTACAAACTGACCTTCCAGCTGCTTTGTAAACATACCATAAACATATTTTAGTATATATTGTTACAGATCAGTATCAGTTTGTGGTTTTCAATTTACTTTCATTGTTGCTTTATAGTTCAAAATTCAAAAGAATATTGTTTCAAAACAAAAAACACTTTTTAAAGAGTTTTCAAGTTATCAATATTTTTACAGTTTATATCGCTATGACTAAACGAAAAGAATTATATAAAACTTAATTTTTTAAGTGTTTCAAAAACTTTAAGATATACTTTAAAAACAAATTTACAAAATAAAAAAAAATCTTTTTTCTTTCTTTGCTTAATTTTAAAATATTTTGTATCAACTTTTTTATAGGTCTCAATAGTTTTTATAAGTGTCACAGGTTTAGTTTTTGATGATATTTTGTTCTAGTAATTCAAGCCAGTCGCAACTGTAATTACTAACAAACTTGAGACTATTAAATATAACAAAGATGTCTTAGTTAATTAAGTCACTTACACTGTCGAACATCAACATTACTTTATTTTTATAATACTTATGTTCATTAAAAAAACCTAAGCTGTATGTAATACTTAAAGACGTTTATTTTTTGCTTTAAAAGGTTTTTGTAATTGAATACTTTTAGGCCTAGTTTATTTTTATAAAAGAGTCTTTTGTTAAAATTTAGTTTTAGTCTTTACACATTTATTTTAAATAATAGTAGGCATACTGGCTTATTTGGGTTGGTTAATTAACTAAAATAACAACTATTTACTGATAAAGATAAAATACTCACAAATACTTTATATAAACATTTTAGTTACACCTTGTTGGTATTTAAATCTAAACTTGTGCACACTATTCAACAATAGTTTTTTTTTATAGCACTAGTATTAAATTAGTAACATATTCTAAACTTTCCATTTATTTTATTTTTTGCCTTATAAAAGTTAGTTATATTCAATACATTAAAAAAGCGATTAGTACTTAAGTTTTTGTTTTGTATACTGAACGGCTATAAAGTACTATAAGCTGTGAAGATAGTTATGTCGGAATGACCTCAAGACAATTTGGCTAAAGAATAAAAGAACATAATCCAAAAAGTATTGATGAATTTTGTAAGAGTAATGAGAAAATTAAATCTATTAGAGTAATAAATGCTTCAAAAAGATCTGCTATTTCTGAACACTTAGTTAATAACCTTGATTGTGCTAATAACTATAATTTAAAAAGATTTAAAATTGTTAAAAAATGTTTTCACATTTCGTATTTAATTTATTATTTTTCCTTCTTAGTTTATTGTTTTAAACAGTTTTTTCCGACAGCAAAAACAAATTATTCCTTTAATCATTAGCGAATTAAAATCTTTTGATCTTTAAAAAGGTAAATAATACTCCAATTAATAAATATTTTTTATTCTCATATCAGTTTGTGGTTGCATTTGCTTAAAATTATTGTAACAACTCAAGGTCCTAAATCAATTGGGTATATATAACATAACATTTTTACTTAAGTTATTATTTTAATAGAAATTATTGAACAAATTATTTTAAATACATTGAGTTTTTAAAATTTAAAAGTAGTTGAAATACTAAAATAGAAAAAAAAACTGTTTTTTTTTTCTTATTATAGAGTTTTTTTGGTTTAAACCTTGTACACACAAATCTTGTACACAGTTTTCAAAAAAACTCGCTATACTTTATTATAAAAAAATTAGTCAGTAAAAAATTTAATAATAACTATGTTCTATTAACGATACATTAAAAAAATATTTAAGTTTTAAGATAGTTCTTAGTATAAAATGATTAATTGTAATCATATCTGTCATTCATTTTTATAATAAAACCTAACATTTAATTTCACATTTCATTTGTGTTACTATGAATAAAATAAGGTATATTTTTAGTATATTTAAATTCAAAATAGACAAAGTTGTCAACTAAATGTAAATCTTAAACTATTAATTTTAAATAAGAAATAATTTCTGTAAATAAGTTTAGTTTAAAATTTATAGACTTTCTAATTATTTTCGACGATACTTTTGATTAATACCATTAAGTATTTAATGAAATATGCTAAATTATATTGAAGTATCAAATACTGGATAATATTTCGCAAAAATCATTTATAAAATTGTAAATCAAAGTAATTTATTGTAAAGCTTCTTATATTTTATTTTAATTACAAGTATACAGTCACATTTACAATGACTTAAAACTAGCTAAAATGTTATAATTATACAGTTAAAAAAATAACTAAATTATTTTTTCAACATTTTTGTGAAAGTTTCTAAGCTTCTTTCTATTGACGTTAGTTAATTATAGCAATATTTGTAAATCTTGCATTACCAAAAATTAATTTTGTATAATATTATCCAATTTAATATTTGCATTTTACTACTTTAAAAAATCTAACTCAACCCTATCTAAAGTTTAAGGAAAAAAAAACTTTTTTTTTTATTGTTTAATTTTTACCTCACTTTTATTTTTTTTTTCAAAACTTCAGAATAAGTATTAAAGTAGTTTCATTAAAACGTTAAATAGCTTTTCTTATAAAAGTCATTTAAATTTTTTATTAGTCGTGATAGCAATAACTAACAAAACTACTTTTCAATAACAAACAATATTGTTTATTAATAAAAACTGTAATTTTAAAATTTAAATAGGAAAAAATATATGGTGCATATCTAAAATAAACCTAATGTAAAAATTAATAATAGTTTCAAAAATTGTACTATATAATGTTACACTTCAAGTAAAAAAGCTATTTTTTTACAGTTTTGACATAAAAATTAAAGCACCAAGTATTTTTATAAAAACCTTAGAACTTTTTGTACATTTTTATAGTATAAGAAGTAAAATCAATGTTTGTTGTATTATGTTTTTTTATGAATGTAGATTATATAACAACATTTAAATAGTAAAATTACCAGAACGACATTATTTGTAATTGAAAAAACAATAACAAATTTGTTTAATTTTATTTTAAATTTAAAAGAACAACTTTTAATTTTAAAGAAAACCTCGTAAATACGTCATAACTATTGAACTAACAAGCTGCTGACGGTTTTATAAAGTTCATATACACTTTTTATTATTTTATCAAGCTTTAGTCTTTTAATTTTAGTTGAAATTGAAACAATGACTAAAATAAAATTATAAATTCACAAAATTTCGTATTCATTTAAGCAAAGAGAAATAACAATGCGAAGCATTAGAGAAAAGTAAAAGATAATTAAGAGCAGCTTATCATTAACCAAACTCTCACACCACATGTTATATCGCATGATTCAGAAATAAACCGATCAAATGTTGTGTGCACAAATACTAACCACTTGTAAAAAAACATATATATTAGATGTGAGTTGAACAAGTTAGAATGTAGAAAATAATCTACAACCTCCATATATGATTTATAGCTTTACAGTTTTTCTTAAAATATCAATCATTTACATCAAGTTTTTAATCTAAGAAAATATGTAATGAAAAAAAAAAATTGTTTGTCACTAATTTTATTTATTTTTGCACAGTAATTTGTTGATAATGACTTATTGAAAGTCGAAACGTCGTCATGCGAATAAATTTTAAACGTAGAATGTGTTTCTTACTGAATTGGTATTTAAAATATGTAATGACTTACAATTTAATTAAAATAAGTTTTCAGTTTTTATATAAAATTAAACATTTTTCATGATAAAGTTGGTAGACTTCATTCGTCATTTAGTATAATTTAACAAAATTAAAACCTTTTATGACTTTATAAAAATTGTATGTTGATTTTATATTCATAAAACATTAATTCTTATAGAGATTTACATTAGTAATTTGTACTTTAGTATTGAATTTTTTTTTTATTTTAGATTTGCTTAGTTTATAAATAGCAGTTTAAGTACCTCCTTTTGGTTACCAAAATATTTTAGTTTTAGCTTAAATAAGAAAAACTGCTATATTTTCTGTGTTTTTTATTAAAATTAAACAAATATAAAAATTATAATTTACGAATAAAATACTTTATCATTTGTTCCACCTACAATTTTTTAAAAACTTTTATTAATTTAGAAAAGACTTGGCAGTTTTGTTTCCTTTACCTTTAGTTTTTTTTAAATTATATATTTATCATAAATCATAAAACATAGCAATATGATAAATGTTGGATAAAAATTGCTTTTTATTTAAATCAATCAAGCGATTGAGTTTAAACAATGTGCTTATTATTATTTAAAACTTAATAAAAGAATAATATTAAAAATTTTTAACATATTTCATCGAATTAATACTTTGAAATTTTTAATGTTATTAGTTTTAAATTAAAAAAGTATGTAGAACAAAAAGTTGCAGTTTAATACATTCTAGCATCATTTGTCATAATCACGAGATTTTACTGTCATATAATCTTTAATTAAAAAAAAAATCTTTTAAAGTTTTATAATTTGTAAGTTACTAGATCATTACTATCAATTAATAGTTTATTGCCTGACTTTTTGTAATCTATAACTTGATTTCTATTTGTGTAAACAGTCATGGTATAGGGAAATATATAACCGCTTAATATGCCTTTTATTTTTTGTTTACATTTGAAATAAATATCCATTTTACATTTATTATTAAAAAGTACTATATATTGTCTGATTTGAAGTTGAAAATTTTAACTCATTGAAATTAATGAAACAGGATAAAATGTACGCTACAATTCAAGAAAACTAATTTTGTACATATTAAAAATATGCTTTTAATCTAAAAATAGAGAAATTTTGCAGGTTGTTATTTGAACCTCCGTTTTTATTTTAGTTTTTACTTTTATAATCTATTTAAACTGATTGTTAGTGAACTTTGTAATTTTAGTTTTATTCTTAAAATTATGTATAAAAAAAGTTTTGAACTACTCATAGGTTAAAGTAAAACAAAACAAAAATTTAAAATAGTAAATAAAAACTTCAACATTTAATATACCAACACTTTGAGAAAAATTTGACTATTTTTAAACACAAAAATATTTTTGATGAGTGAGGATTATGTAAAAATTGCTTTTTGTTTTTATTACCCTAGTAATAACGTCAATTGTAAAAATTAGTCACAACTGCAGTGACATACAAATTTACGACGGTTGTAGAGACAATGTATTAATAAAATCTCAGCACAACTCTAGTATTGTTAGATTTTAATGTCAAATAGTTTCGTATAAATACATAAATTAATTGTAATTTATTATACTCCTAACAACAAAGAATATAACATGTTATATTCATTTGGTAAGTCGAAAATTGATTTTAACTTTTGTTATAAATAAATTTAACAGTTCAAACTTTATAAAAAATTTATTATTTGTCTAAAATTTAAAAATATAAAAAAATATTTAGCTGTAAACAAAGTTATGCTGTATCAAACTTTAATAATCCTAAAACAACCAAAAGTTAAAATAAGATTCAAACTTAATAAAATTAATAAAATTTAAAATTGTTTTAAACAAAAAATATTTTTCATTTAAGAACAAAATATACAAATTTATTAGTATTCATTATATTACCTATAGGCAATATAACAAATACTTATAAATTTGTAGATTTTTCTGTTAAATAAAAAAAAAAACTTTTTTATTTAAAACGATTTTGTTAAATACAAAAAATCACGAACAACAACACACAGACAAAGGAAGATTTGAGATACTTAAAACTATAAAATTCTTACTGTAAAATTCAAAATGAATTAAATTCAAAACTGATTAATACTAAATATTTGAACTTTGATATTAAAAAGAGAAAAAGTAAGGATAAATTCACTCATGCTAAACCAAATTCTTAAAAAAAAGGAAAAAATAAACAGCAATCCTAAATCGATACTATTTTAACACAAATTATCAAAACCCTTATTGCATCTCAAAATTTGATAAGCAACTGCAAAAAACGTAAATTTTTAAAGTGATGAAGGCACTTAAATACTTTAGAAACTATTTCTATAACATTTAAAATTTTTTTTAACTATTTATTGAATTACCTGGTCAATAACCTTACTAGAACCTAATTTAATGCTTTTCAAATATTTTTAAACTTATTTAACAATATTAATAATTTTTGCATCATTCATTTTGTTATATTGAGAATCTAAATAATAAACACAATTCTTCATTATTAAGTCATCAAAGTTATTAAAAATGCATTTCTTTTAATGTATGCATAATACAAGTTTAAGGCATTTTTTACAAAATGAATTACAAATTATATACTTTTTAAAATTAAATAATGATATGTCTAGAAATTAAAACAACATTCTGCTACAAAAATATAAATAAATATAAAATATACCGTATTATTTTTTGGAAAAAATACGCATTTAAGTACAATGTCTACATTGAAACTACAACAATATTTATAAAATAAATACAAAAGCTGTAACAATTAATAAAAGTTGTAACTTAAACTCATGTAGACTAATCAAAAGACTCTGCTTTCAGCTCTGTTAAAAATAAAAAACTAGTAAGCAACTATATCTATTTTTCAAAAGTTATCTAACGTTTATAGAATGTTAATTGAGAACAGGCTTAACTATTTTTTTTCAAGTTATTAGTTGGTTTTTCAAATTGTTTAATCAAACTGTTTTTATATTCGAAAAAGATTCATTAAGTTTATGTTTTATAAGTAACTACAGAAAGTAAATTCTGTACACGTTTTTTAGAAGTAATTTAAGAATAAAATACAAGCTAATTATTTTAAAATTTTGTAAAGAATATGCTTGTAAATATTGCTTATCAACAAAGCATATAAAGCAAGCCTTGGTTAGATTTTTTAATCATTTAACTAGGTTTAGTCAACTATTTGAGTCGGAGGGACGGGAAGTATTTATATTTCATTTAATTAAATTCATTAAATTCTGTTATACTTCTAAATTAATAAATTCGTTCTAACTAAACATTAGTTTAAAACAACGTTTTTACTGTTAGTATTAAACATTTTTAATTTTTTTATAGTTGTAAGTTTTAATTTTTTGCTGATTTTTTTTGCCCTTTGCTTTAAATTAAATTATGTAATGTAGTTTAAAAATTTTGCACAGTATTTTGCATTAGTATTCCTATTTCAGCTGACATGCCGTACGTTAGACCAGAATTCTGTATCATAACTTTAAAAATGAAATTCACAAGAAACTAGTTTTCAAGCTTAGGTAAAATAAGTTTGCAGTTTTTTATTATTTTGAGTCTAGTAAGCATCAATAGAACTTATAAAATCAAAACAAAAATAAAACTATAATACTCTACTCTGAAACCGGAGATTAGTCTTTTTTTTAAATTAATTATGATATGAATGGCATTATATCAGAATTTGTTTGAAGTAACAACATAATAAACACTTTGTAGTTTAAATTAGATAAATTTTATATCTTTACATAATATTTATGCACTATAAATCACTAAGACCTATGACTTTAATTTGTATTTTTTTTGTTATCAAGAATCAATAAGCATCTTTAGTTGTTATGCGAAAGCTTACTATAAAATGCTTTTGTTAAAAAAACTCAAAAAAAAAACAATAATTTCTAGCTTTATAACAAATATAAACAATCAAAGCAATTAAATAAAAACAATATCAATAATCAAAGTAAAAAAGATTACATTGCTGGCAACATTGAAGCTACTTTCTTCTACGTTTCAGTTGCAAAAGCCAATTAACGAAAAACTAAATTTATAGGTAGGATTTTTAACAAGAAGGATTTTCTACATGACTTATAAAAACTATGTTCAATAATTTAAGGTTACTAAATTTTAACTCTATTTCTTATTAGCTTTAAATTTAACTTAAGACATCCTTATTTAAAATTTTCTAACAATTTTACGAATATTATATTCTGAGAACATTATAGCCAAATTGACAATGATCTACAAACTACAAAAATGAAGAAGACGTATTAAAAAAAAAAACGATATTTTTACTTAATGTTATTTAGTTTCAATTGCAGGCGTTTACTTTTAGGATTTCATTAAAGTCAACTGATGAAAACAAATAAGTTTTCTTAACTTTTATAAACTATCCTGTATTAAAGTATGGTTGTGTATGTGCTTATCTAAATTGTAGTCAAACAACAGTTGATGAACCAAGTGTTAAATTTCATAAAACATGTTCCACTAGACTTATAAAAATAAGTGTTTTTAAGATTTTCAAAAACTGATTATTTAGTACTTTAGTTTTAAACAGTAGACAAAAGAGATATTACGATACAGTAATAGTTAACCTAATTTCTTATACAAATGTAAACAAACTACCACTGACGTCAAAAATACAAAATTAACGTAACTTATTAAAAGTGTTATTATGTCTTATTAGCTTTTAAACCACTTCAAAATTGCTAAAATATTGTTAAGTTAATTTTTATGGAATGCAGAGAAAATCTTAAATGCATCTAAAGTTAAAATAATTTGTTAGATATATAATTAGGGTTAAAAAAAATTTTAAAATAACTAAATTTAAAATCATAAAATAGTTCTTATATGTTTTAGCATAAATCAACAACTAAATTATATATTTTTTTTTTTTAATCGTTCGTTATTTTAAAATGGAATTAATTTGTGATCAAAAGATAAATATTTACAGTTTAGGTATTTGATAAGTCAAATTTATATAAAAGAAGACTTTTTATATAAAAATATGTGTTTAAAATACATCTTAAGTAACTTAATATAATTTTTTTAATGAATTCTGATCTCGTATAAACATTTACAAAATAAACAACAAAGGTTTTTATGACGATTGTTAATTAAAAAAAAATTATACAGTGATTCAAATAAACTAAAACTACAAACCAGCTTAATATTTGTAGTTAATATGATATAAAAACTAATGATGAAGTTAATACTTATGAAAAAACAAGATCTAGACCAGGGTTTCCCAAAGTGGGCCAAGTGGTCCCCTAGGGGGCCATGACAGATACTCAGGGGGCCATGAGCCCACAGGGGGCCATGAGGCCTTAACTTGAAACTTATACTAGATATTCTTGAGTTTCAGATGAAGAGCAAAAAAAAAAAAAAGGTCTAATGTGTATTTTATCGTAGTTTATGAGTAATCTATATGTTGAAGGGGGCCATAACTTTTTCAAACTCTTTAAAGGAGGCCATTAGAAAAAAAGTTTGGGAAACCCTGATCTAGACGAACAAAAAAGTACTTAAACTCGGCAAATAGTTAAATTTTTTTTTCAAGTTTTTTATAACAATAGTTTTTTTAAGAAAACCATATATTTTAATAACTAAATTAAATAATTTTCGAGTTAATGTCTCTATAATTGTCACACTAAAAAGCTTTGGACTTTGTTTCAGTTTTTTAATCATTTCAGCATATTAAACTTATGTTTTGTTAGATTTCACACAAAGATGCGATTAAACAATAAAATGTTATAGTATTAGCTGCCTGCTTTTAATATCAAACATGCATATTTTTATTTAGTCACTTTTGCAGTGACTTACAAACTACAGCTGTTAGTTTGAGATCCTAGTAACGAAATTATTTAGTTTATATTATGTTGTTGAAGCTTACAATTTGTGATCTTAGTATATGATGTAACTAATATAAAATAAAATAAAATCTAAAAATTCTTATAAGAACGTATATTATTGTAATAAGTTGTCAACACTCGACATTTTACATTTAATTTTGTTTTAAAGTGCATTTTAATAACAAGCTTACACTAAATACCTTACTAAATATATACATATGTAATAAAAAACATCCAAAACAGCTTTTACAAGTCTTTTAAAAAGTTTTTCTGTCGATTTAATTAAAAGCTAAAGTTTTTAAACAAAAACTGTTTTTAGTTTCTCTGTAACTAAAAGGAAAATTAAAATTTTAGTTAAATTTTATCTTGACTGACATGTATACCATAACAAAAAAAGCATTCAAACTTAGTAAATTTGTAATCCATATTGCTTAATGTCGGTATCAATTTGTGATCGTAGGCCACTTTAAACTTGTTGTTTCAAAGCATTCCATTGGTAAAGTAACTACTTAATGTTTGTCGAAATGACGAATATCTAGATTTAGAAAAGAAATTAAGTTATTTGATTCTAACGCTTAAAAAATTACGAAAACTTTTTTTTTAGTTACAAAAAACAATATTCAAAACTACATCAGATGAAAATCTAAACAACAATAAAAACTTGGTTTTCAGCCGCAAAAATAAAATAATATATATTTTAAATGGTTAGAAAAATTGTACTCCTAAATTAAAAATAGAAAACTCATCAAACATTTATTACTTAATAAAGTGATTTTGATTAGAGCTTTTTAAAACAAGTCTTAAAATAGAGACCGGTTATGTTTAAACATTAAAATTGTTCGTGCAAATTTGACACTTACATTAAAATAGTAAACCAATATGAATATATAAAAATGGTAGTTTATTTCTAAAACTATTGAAAAATTTTTGAATAGTAGATAGAAAAGATCGTTTTTTACTAAGTACTAAATAACAATAAATTTTGACAATATTTATGATGAGTAAGAAATGTTGAAAATATTCTGATCTAAACAAAATGAGTTCAGATAATCAAAAATATAAAAACTTATACTGACAAGCAACAATACAAATAAATCTTTCTTTATTTGTAATACAGTTTTTATTCACTTATCCGGACTTCATTTATCGAAATACTCTCTTATCCGGACAGTTTCAGTTGAGAAAAAAATTCAAAACTTTTTCAATATTAAACACAAATATTTTGAGTGATAGAAATATTTAGGCTTATACTAGAAAATATCCTAAAATTATATTAAAATTTAGGGTAAGTTGTATTAAAAATGATAAATTAACTTACTTGACCCTTTAAAAACGTACACCGTTATAGAGGCCTAGTAAGTCTGATATTTTTCTCAAACAAAAAATTCGAAATAAAAATTACATTGACCTATACTTAGCTTTATTAGTTATCATTTTATTATCTTTTACGTATAAGTGCTTTTCGATTATTTTTTATCTTTATTGAACAACTAACAATTTAATTTTAGTAATCAGCTTGTTTCTATGTGATGATCTAGCGTTGAAACAAAAAATTTGAATATTTAATTTTTTTCGCTATTTTGAAAGCTTGCGAGTAAAGTTAAATGACGTTAATTTGACATTATACCATTATAAACTACTTACTGAAATAATATTATGCGATACCACATTAGTTTTGATTTTAATTTTTAGTTTTTTGTTTTATAATGTAAAAAAGTTCAATTAAAGTAAATCAATAGTTTACTTATTTTATTTAAATTTAAAACTGGACAAACTGGCACACACGTTTAATTTCACAACGGTTCTCCAAAACTTAAAATTTTTTTCTTTTAAATTTAATAATAATTGTATTTAGAAAAAAAAATCAGTTTCTTACTTTTTTTTATTTTTACAAATACTTAAACACTTTGTAAAACAAAACTAATAACTTTTGTTTTTTGCATTGCAATAGTTTGCTTAACTTACTTAAATTTTACTGGATAATATACTAAATAACCAAGTACAATGTCATTGCTTTGTGACATTGTGTATCCCTATGGAACAAATAAGGAATTATACAATTTTAATTTAAATTGTTTTCTCTAAAGCATTCTAACACATAAAGATTTTTTAGTTTGTAAGTCACTTTAGTTGTGACAAAAATAACTAAACTTTATTTTTTTGTTTTTATTTACTATTTAGTCTTTATAGCAAAAAATAAAAAAAATCCCTAGTCACAATTGGAGTAATTTACACTTTAATGACATTGATTTGTCAACAAAATAAAATGTTTTGTTCTTGTTTGATAGTTTTTTTATTATTTTAATAAATTTTACAATTTTATTAAACTAATCATCTAAACTTCAGAAGCTGTCAAATAAATCATTAGTTACAAATAAGACTAGTTTCCATGAATAGGTTAGAAATATTAATACTAGTTAAGTTACTTCTTAACAATCTAAAGAAATATTAGTCACACTTTTAGTGATTTACAAACTTAACAAAATATAATGAGCGACGATTAAAAGTTGTTTCAGTACTTACACTTTTAGTATTAGTTTGTTACTTTTATTGATTCAACTTTATGTAAGATACAACTTTTTAAGACTGTAACAGAAAACTAAATTATGTAGTTTGTACGTCATATTTATAATTATTAACTTTAAACGATTTTTAATATCCAAAGTACAGTTCTAGTTAAGCGCATCCGTAGTATCAAATAACATCTTTTATCTTAAAACCTATGAAGCATTGAATGACTTAATTAAGGTATTAAAAAAAATGTATAATAAATCATATACAGTAACCTCTCGCTTATTTACGCACATTGTGTCCACAGAAAAAGTGCATAAAGATACGAGATATCGTTTAGATACGAGAGGTACCAAATATACTTACTATAATGGCTGTTTTTTGATATTGCTTCTAGTTAAAAGCAGACTGGGGACTTTCCAACTTTTAACAATTTGTTTACTTTATTTATAAACATGCAAAATAAAAGATGAAACTATACATATCGTAAGAAAATAGAATTTAAATTTATATAAAATGATATTACTTTTCGAAAATTTTTACTAATTTCAATAATAAGTAGATTTCATATTTATCTTGATTTATATGTGACTTATTTGATACTTAACATTTATATTCTAATCTACTTAGCAAATTTAATTTATAATTAAGCATTTGCTTACAATTAAGAAATGGTGTTGTGTCTATATTAAAAATTTTTTCTATAGCCTTTTATAAAATTATGCATTTGGTGCTGTAATGATTTTCTTCTTTTGAACAAAAATCTATAAAATATAAGAAAAATGTTTATTAATTTTTTTTTATGATACTACCACTTTTTTTAATTTGTCTTTTGCCCACATAAGAATAAACTTATCTTGCATTGCATCAAATTATTGTATTAATGGAATTTTTGAGTAGCAATGAAATTTCATGCCATAAGAACTTAAGAAATTGAATTTTTCTTTTTTTAAACGTATAAAAGGAGGGGTGTTAAGACACCTAAGCTATAAAAGTCAGAGCAATAGAATTCACTAGGCTTCTTATGGAAAGCACAAACTAAAAATGCAAAAATACTAATTTCACTTAAAAATATACAATAAACCTAATTGTGCAATATCAAAAAAAATAAAATTTTTATTTTTATTCTAAAATGCGTAACTAAACGAGAGTGCGTAACGTCACGAGTGCGTAAAGATGTGAGAGGTTACTGTAGTTTGCAAACCCGCAATCATTTCTATTCATCCAAGCAGTAGAAATGTGTATTTTTAATTCTAGTAAATAGGATTCATTAAAATAATGGAAAGTTAACAAAACAATTATTATATCAAATATAGATTACATAATATTAGTAGCAATGTACTTATCAGTTAATTTATTTAATTAAAACCATCAACAAACAATCACACTTGATAATTAAATTTATTTAAGTAAACTAAATTAATCATTTTTACTAAATACTACAACTTTAAAGTCATGCAAAACAGTGATTAAAGTTATTTATGTTTAAATTTTACAGAGAGCTAAATAAACTACTATAACTTCATGTTTTAATTTAATATTTAAATAAATTTATCTTAAAAAAAGTTTTAATAAAGTATATAAATGTAGTAGGGCTTTATAAATGTAGAAATTTTTTGGCTTACATTTTCTTAACGTTTTTTCTAAGCTCATTATACTTAACCTAACTCTACTTATTATTTTGAATGCTTTGAAGGTAACATTATTTTGAAGGTAATACCTTAATGAGCTTTATTAGTAATTATTAACTAAATTATAAAAAAAACTAAATAATAAATTATTTTAATAATTTGACTAAAGTCATTCATTTTACAAATTCAAGTTATTTTATTTTTTAAGCTATAACAAAATGCACTACTGTGAAAAAAAATTAATATTATTGACAATGATAAAACAAAAAGATGTTAGTAGTCGCAAACTGACACTATCGTCTAGTACTATAAATAACCAAAACCTATTGTCCTAAAAAACTTACAGAACGATTAATAGTTTGTAATTCACTGCACCCTGACTATTAGTAGTAGTTTAGTTAAATAAATATATTAGACTTATTAGTCTATTATTAGTTTTACTACCCAATGATACATCGTGTATAAAAAGATAAAAACTGTAGTTTTTATGTGGTTATAGTAGGGGTGGGCAACGTACGGCCCGCGGGCCGGATGCGGCCCGCAGAGTGAAAATGACCGGCCCCCAAACCTTTTTTAATTTTAAATGGAATCCGGCCCGCGGACAACATTAATCCGGCCCGCAAGTGAATGATCCGGCCCGCTAAGCATTTAAAAAATTTATATAAAATCCGGCCAGCCAATTTAACTATTACAAAACTTGTACAAAACCTTTTTTGAACTATTTCATTAAACAAAACTGTAAGACTTTGACCCTGAAAACGTTTGTTAAAATGGCTTATTTTTTTGTGGTGATAAAACACTATTTTGTTATAGTATCTTGTTCTGTTTTAATTCAGTTGAAGTAATCCTTTCTCAAATTATCCAAAAGCAATTGTTTGCTGAAGTAACTTTGATGATCTTACCTACCATAATGTTTTCATAAAACATAGACGTGTAAAAAGTTGTTGTCTTTTCCAGATAAGAATTGAGTTGTTTAAAAGTAAAAAAAAATATCTTATTAAACATCGACAAATTTTTTAAGTCAAACTGCTCAAATTTAAATGTTTTTCAAGTGTTTTAAGTTTAGACTGCAATTTGCACTTTTTCTGCTATTGTCTTTTCATTAAGGACTTTTTGATTAAATATATGGTTAATTTTAGTGATGACCAATTGATGACAATAGTTTCACTTGATAATAAGTTTGGTCGTAGTTCTGCAGACTTTTATCAATTAAGTTAAGAATTTGACATTGTTTCATCACCGTCGACGTTTGACACCGAAAATGTACTTAGTAATATTGTTAAAACTGTTGAATTTTAATGTGGCAGTACACAAAAAGAAAAGTTAAAAATTGAAAAATTGACAGATTTTATGACTTACTTAACAAGTCAAAGTTTGTTAATTTAAATTAAGATGACAATAAAGTTATTTGTTCTGTTTTGGTCTACATATTTTTGCAAACAAACATTCTTAACCATGTATATAAAAAAAAGTAAGCTGCGTTCAAATCTTACTGATACCAATTTGCAGTCATTACTGAGAATATCTACTTCAAATAAACTTCCAGATTTTAAACAACTTGCTAAAAACTTTTATGATCCAAAAATGCCTCATTGACTTCTTTTTAGCGTAATTATTCTTGCTAAATTCTTTAAACTTGACATTTAAAGTATAATGTGACAGTTTTATGTTTTAGTTTTTCGTTTAGTAATATTTTCACTAGTGAAATCGATCTTAATCTTAAAGTCTATTAAACTAAAAGGTTTGTTATGCTAAAAATACATATTAATTTCTTTTTTGTTTAAATATTTCGTTATTTCATGTTAGTACACTTATTAAAGTATTTTAGGTGCACTGTTTGATAATAATATTTTTTAAGTACAGAACTTGGTTAAATTTCGTAAGTTAATGATAACTATTTGATATTTTGAAAGTAAAAGTGTTAAAATTTCAAGCCAAAGTAATTTGTTATCTAGGCTTAACTGTTTTTCAAATAAGTTAATTAGAAAATTTGAAATCAAACATATAATTTTTGTTACTTTTATAAATTTTTTAGATAGATTTTATGTATAATTGATCGACCCAAAGTTTGTCAACTTCTAAAGATGACCATGGAACTAGTTGTGTTTTTCGATACTTCATACATTTGAAAACAAACATTTCCGACCATAAACACTAATACGGATAAGCTAACTTCAAACCTAATCGGTGTTTTAGTGCACTTGCAGATTTTCCAAAACTGTCATGCAACTAAATTTAAACAACTCTAATACATGATCAACCTTAAGTGTTTCATCGAGATCTTTTATTTTTAATTTTTTTGCTTTTTATGGTAAAACTGTTTATTATATCAGAATTATTTTTGTTTTGTTTCTTTTATACATGCAAAAAATGTAATGAATCTTCTTTAGCTTAATCAAATTAAATAATTGTAGTTTAATATTGTATTGTTTGTTAATTTTTGAACAAATATTATCAATATAAACACTCCAGATAAGGATTTCCAAAATTAATTAATTTCGAATAGTTAGCATTTTTTTATGTTTTAGCTTAAAATGTTAGGCTCGAGTAACTTTTAGTAACCAAATTATAATTTTTTAGGACTAACTAGTATTAATTCGGTCCAGAGTTATAATATATATAGAATTATGAATACTTAACTTAATTTAACATAAAATTTCATACTTGAGAACCTTGGTAATTATTATATTGATTCAAAATTCTGAAATACCCGATCAATAAGCATCTAACCGGATCCAAATCTTCTTAAAATTAGCTTCCATTCGGATCTAAATCTTTGTCTAAAATTAGTATTTAGCCGTATCCGGATAATATGTTTAAAGTTGGATCCGGATCTCAAAAAAGGATTCAGCTGAATCCAAAAGATCACTAACTTGAAATGATCCGGCCCGCTGAGGACTATATTTTTCTGGATCCGGCCCGTCAAATATTTACGTTGCCCACCCCTAGGTTATAGAGTATTGGTTTTTGTTACGTTACTCACTTTATTTTGCTTCAGTTGAAATTTTTATTTACTATCCTTTACCAACTTATGTTTATGATAAAACAGTTAAATGTTTTTCTTTTAATTAAATGTGAATTTATTATTAAAGTTGTGTCATAACGTCGTATTTTTTTTAAAAACCACTTAAAATAAGTTGTTGTTTAGAAAAGCTAAATATTTAAATTTTAGTATGAGTTTAAAAATAGTGGTTTTTTTATTATAATGAAATTTTAATTTTAGTTATAAAAATTGTTTTTTTTATTGATCGTCTACTTGTTTGAGTGTGTATAGAAAAATTTATATTTTTTTTTGTTATTATAGACTTATGATTTTATAAGTGTCTAAATTCAATTTGATAAATACTAATTCCTTAAATCTAACTTACAGCTTTTCTATCAACAATTAAGTTTTTTTTTTTTTGTATTCATATACAGTTAAAATTTTAAGTTTATTATAAAGCTTGAATAATTTAATGAAGTTTTAAGTAAAGAATATAAAGCTTGAAAATGTAAGAAAAGCAAAATATTTAGAATTTGTTTTGATTTGTCGACTCTTATTGTTTCTGAATTATGAATAATAAACTTTTAAAAATTAATTTTTCTTTCAAGAAGTTTCTGTATTATTATTACTAGCTGTCCTATTACGTTATAAAAATAGTTCTAAGTGCTGTGAAAAATAGAATTTTATAAGACTTCTTTTTATAAGAAAAAACATATTCGTTTGATTTTATAAGTAATTTATATTGTGCTGTTTAAAATTTTACAATTTTTTAACTGAGTTTTAAACTCTACACAATAAAAATCATTCAAAAGTTCAGTCACTATGGCGGCGACATATAAATTAGAAGTTAGAAGACTAACAGCTATTTTCAAAAAAATTAATAATTTTTTTAAGGACAATATCAGTTTGTGGCATATAGTTTATTGATTCAAAATGATAAAATCTCATTTGAGTTCATTTTGCTTCCGTCGAACACATTACGTACATTAATTTACAAAAAAAAACAAGTTATGGAAGTTTTTTTTATTTATTTTGTTTTGAACAACTAGTAGTTATATTACGTTTCTTACTCTTTGAAAAAAAAAGTTTACTAATTTACTAAAAGTATGTATATTAATGATAGCAATGTTAAAACTAACTTAAAAAGAGTTCAAGAAAGGTGAGAAAAAAATATTTTGTAAGGTATGATAACAAAAGATTTATTCTAATTAATTGAAAAATTTTAGAAAAAGAAAGTACTAAATTAAAAATAAAAAATCGACATATTTAGTTTTGATAAATGATAAAATTACTAATTAGTTGTTATTGTCATAAAATATTTTCAAATATTTTAGTGAGCATGTTTGATTGAAATGTAAACAAGCATAAATCGAATTGAAATTATATTTTGATTATTAGAATAAACTACTTATTTTTTTTTCAAAAACTTTTTTTTTTATTATAATATCCTATTAAAAACACTAGTACTAGAACCTTAAAATTTCTTTGATAACTGGAAATGATGTTTTATATAATAACTTTAAAAAATGTTTAGTTTTAAATGTTTTTAATAAGAAGAACAAATAAACTTTAAGGTGAAGATATCAAACTTCTAACAATGATAATGACATATAACACTTTAATTTAAAAAACTTTAACAAAATTTAGTCAGTTTGTAAAATACTAAAATATGACTATTTTTTGAAAAATGTTTATAAATAGTTTGACTGAAAATATTGAAAATTTTCTTTTCAATTCTAGAAAAATTGTAAACAAAGTTTGGTATAAATCTTTCTAAATTTTTCTGAGTTTATAGTAAAAATTAATTTTTTATTTTAAATCTTTTACTACTAAAGTTAATCAATAACACTATTTTATAAATGATAGTCAAGAAACATTGACCTACAAACTTAAAATTTTGAAAACTTTACGGCTTAAAATGTTTTAGCAATTTAAAGTTTATATATCTGTATCAATTGTGATTATGAGAAAAAATATTAAAATCTCTTATTTTTTTTACATTTTTTTGTTATTAAAATCAATAACAATGAATATTTACAAGTTTTAAAACGGTTTGTAGTGTTTTTATTTTTGTAAGATTTTAGTAATAGTATTCATTTGTTTTAATAAATTAATTAATTAAAATAAAAGCATATTTATTTTTTAATATATAGTTCTTGATATTGCAATAATCAATCGTTTATTTAAAAAAGAAAACAAAATACTTTTAGTTTACAGAAAACTGCTAACAATTAAAAAAAATATCTAAATTTTACTAATGGACTATGGACAGAATTAATACGTAATTAACTTTTTGTAAAATATATTACTTTATAAAAGTTAATTTTATTAGAAGTTACGGTAAGAAAAGTTTTTAAATTGAAGATAATTTCGATATTAGTAATTAAAAAAAACACTTCATACTGATATAAGTAACCATTAAATAAATTTCAATTAGATTTGTTTTATTTTTAACAATTTACTATCATAGAACTATTATAATTAAATAAATTTAATCTAAATTTATTTTTTAGTAGTATCTATTTACCTGAATTGAGTTTTATAAACTGTACTCTACACGATGTGTAGAGTAATATTTTATGTAATATTATTCAGTGCTAAGTAGTTCTTGCAAATTATAATTTAAATAGTTTAATTCAAGTAAAAAATTATAAGAAATATACCATACAATAAAAATACCGTTTTATTTTTGTTAGGATTAATTTAGTTTAAAATTGTAATATGCTTAAATTATCTATAAGCTAGTTTAAGTGTTTAAATTGCAAAATCGAAAACAAATTCATTGCAAATAAATATTTAATTATTACGTTAGTTTTTCTTTTATACGTTTTTAATTTAATTGTATTAGAAGACCATGTAATTTACATAATATAAACTAACAAATAAAGTTCAAAATATTCTTAATCTTTAATGAGTTTTTACTTGTCTGGTATGGTTTTGTAAGGAGTTTTTATTGAGTTTGCAACTTTGAATTGTGTTCTTTTAACTATATCTTAGTCAAAGTTACATTGAAAATACTCTAATACTCTGTGAAATATAGTATAGCAAGCTATTAAACTATTGAAAGTCTGCTAAAATTTACAAAAAATCAAAGTTTAGAATAAATAAAATCATCAACTATTTTCTCCTCTTTAGTTAAAAGTTAGCAACTGTAATAGTATTTAAACAGTTTCAAAATATTTCAACATCTTATGATTTCAAGTATGTAGTTAAAAATTTAGTGAACAATTCACTTTTGGTGTTTGCAAAATGTCTATTTACAAGTTTTAAAATCAAAGAGATAGTCACAATTCAATGACTTACAAACTAGAATTTTCCTAAAGCTAGAGTCTGTAAAAAGATGTTTCAAAATGAGTATATTTAATTCTACTATCTATTTGTGAGTCATCATCGAGGGACGTGCTTTAAATTAAGTAGAATGTTTCTTTATTTTTTATTTTGTAACTAATTAGCGTTAAATATTATTGTACAAAATATTTTTTAGTTTTACGAAAAAGCTTTAACCTCTCTAATTTTTTTTTAAACGAATTCATATACTATCAAAGTTAGGTTCTTCAATAATTCTTTATTTAAACACTACACAGAACAAAAACAATCTTAATTGCATAACATCTTAAAGTAGTTGTAGAATATTAAAAAATACATAGTTTAACTGTATTTTATGTCGTTTTTAATTATCTATACATGTTTTGTTTAATTAAACCCGATATTTAGTATAAAGTTTTCCAGTTTTAAGTTTATGAAAAATCTTACATATTTTTAGTATTTGTAGTCACTGAAAGTAAATTATTTTTGCTCGAATGAACAAAAAGTTTATAGTTGAGAACTTATCAGTTTTTATTTTATGCTTACAACAGTTCTGGTTATCTTAACATTTTTTTAGGATTAGTTATAATTTATAAGATATTAATTTTGATCAAATTATAATAAACAGACAATACTATAAAATTTCGATTAACATATATTGCAATAATTAATTGTTGGTTTTTCAAAATAAGTTTGTTGTTGTTAAATATTTTGTTAATAATCACAAATAATAATTATTAAAACTTGATGAAAGTAAAAGAAGTATAACTAGTTATTTTAACGTTTTGTTAACTTAAATTAGTATTAAAACTAATCTAAATAAACAGTGTGTAGTTTAGTTGTTAAAGAAAGTTATAAAAATTTTCCCCAAAGACTGGAATCCGATCACACCAGTGCTTCAAACAAGTAGACTTTATATGAATGAATTGTAAAAAATATGGTTTAGTTGCAATTAGTTCAAAATTGCTTAAAAGTTTTAGTTGGATTATAAAATGTTTATAAGCTATTTTTAAATATCAGATACATAAAGTAGTTTTCTAAGATATTTCATTCAAATATATATATTTTACTGGTTTAAAGATTGTGGACCATAAGCAAACTAAAAATTTATAATGTTTATTAATCAAACGGAGAATTAAGTCTTTGTTATACTAATTTGATTTTAGTAATTTAATTTAATGAAGTTATGTTTGAAACATTTCATCTGAACTTATTTTCATTAAAATATTCTAATTATACTTTTTGTGTATTCTGTAATGTTATTAAAATTTTCTAATATGAATCGAAAAATACTTCTAGTTTAGATACTTCAAAAAAAATCAAAGCTTGAAAATTACAATAGTCACAATTTAAACGACTCTTTAGCATAGAGAAGACAAAACATTCGTTCAAAAACAAGATTTGTTATTTCACATGTTAACTGTCGATATTAGTCTGTAAATACTAACTTGCCGAAACTATTATTTCACGTTTAAACTTAGAATATAAATTGAAAAAATTTTTAACTTTAAATGTCTTTAACTATTTTTTTCAAAAATTTCCAAATGTTTAATACTTAGCAAAATCGTTATAGAAAAATAAAAAAAAGTAGTTATTAATTTTAAAGATATACACACACACTTAATAAAATAAATATATAGCTTAACTTAGATTAACATTTCATTATTGATGTTTTTGCTTTTACATTCTAGAAGAAATTATAATCAAAATTTAGTATACAACTATATAAATTTTTCAAGTTTAAAGAAAGAAGTAATTTATATGTCACATTTTTTACTATTAAAATTATTCAACAATATTGTTTTATTAAAAATAGTCAAGACACATTGACGTACAAATTTAAAACTTCGGAAAAAATATTTTACTAGAAATGATATATCAAATTAAAGTTTATCTGTATTTGTTTGTAATTATGAGGAAAATTTAAATTTAAAAAAATTTTTTTTTGTATATTTTTTTGTAAATAGAATTAATAACACTGTATATTGACAATTTTTAAAATGGTTTGAATTCTTTTAAATTTATATGCTTTTAATTTGGTGAATTCTTAATAATAGTAAGCTGGTAACTAAAATTTTGTAAATCAATTTTTTTTAACTAAAAAGCATTTTCTTTTTTGACATTTAACCCATCACATTGATCAACCTTTTTTTTTAGATCAGCAGACTAAATTTGAGTTATAAACATGATAATAACCAAAGTAAAAATTATAAAATTTTGTAGTTTTTAAATTTTTTATAGCTGTTTTTGTAATGCTGTAACAGATCATTATCATAATGAATAACTCGCGACATTTTATAATTAACATTTAATTTAACAAAACTTATTGTATTTTTATGTATATATTAGTATAAAGTTTTATATACTAACTAAATGTTAGATGATAAAAAGTTCTAACTTTAAAAAATACACTTTTCAAACAAAAATTTACCGTAAAATAAAGTCATAGACTTAAAAATTAAGCACTTATTAGAAAGAACTGAACCTTTTTGAAAATAATGCTCTATACAATGTTAATGTGAAAACCATCGTTTCGATATAGAAGATCTGAATTTTTATAGTGAAATTTAGTTTATAAAAATAAAAGTCATCCTTTAAACATTATATTACTTATATTATTTAGATTGTATATTTTTTAATAATTTCTTATCGCTTCTTATAACTGATTAATTTAAGCTTAAGAAGGTCAATATTTTACTTCGAAAAATTTAAGACAGAACTGAAAAGCCATAACTGTTTTTTTTTTAATTTATTTGCATTAGTTTAAACTACTAAGTTAATTCCTAGAAAATTTCAAACACTAGTCAAAACTAGAAAATTTCTTTTAGTATTTTAATATTACTAATTAGCTTATACCTAAGTAAATTTAACATCATTAGTCACAATTTCTGTGACTTACAAACTGATGAGACAAAAGGCTTAACAGCTTGACTATAAAAATTTTAAATCTTTATAACATTACATATCACTATCAATTTGTCATTTCTAGTTATTCTTCTTCATTATGATAAATTTCGTTTCTAATTCAACTTTTTAAAGTACAAAAGCATTTTTAATTAATAACATATCTTCATTAAAGCTCATGAAATAGTTTATTACAAATTTCTGGATTAAACATTTATCATTCATTATTTTAGATACTAAAATATAAAAAGAAAAGGAAAAAATGTCCAAATACAATATGTTTGAAAAGCTTAACTTAAAAAACCCAATTTTTAAAACGTTTATGCTCTGAAAAGTTGTTTGTAGTTGAGCTTTCTAATAACGTTTAGAATACTTTAAATTGTTAAATAACAATTAGGTTTTTAAAGTTTATTTGGTATTTTGTTTTTTATGATTCCAGAAAATCAAGTGTTAGTTATTAATATTGTTTGTTAGTTGTGATGCCTTTCTTCATTACTAAAATAATCTGCTTTTTAAAATGCATGTTAAATTTAATACCCTAAAATTTTTTTTTTTGAAACTTTTTTGCACTTATTGTTATAAAAATCTGTAAAAATGTTTAATATTGCAAGTTGTTAATTGAGTAATTTATATCTTAGTAAGTTTTTGTTGATTTTAAGCATACTGTCCTGTACAAAATGTTAAACTTAAATTAATGGTGTTTGACTCAATAACCGATTTTTTTTTCTCTGCTACAAGTCTTTCAGTACACAATCTTTTTTATTTCATCAAAAAGTTGTTGATAGTTTACTTAAATAAAAGAGTAAATAAATATTGTTGTGAAAAGAATCATCTTAAATATAAACTAAATTTAATTATAACTATATAGTTTCCATAAAAACTAGCAAAAACATGTTGACTCATTTTAATTTTTTAACTTTTTTTTGTGTAAATGACCATTTTCGGTATAGTATTTTGGTAATTAATACTTACTTTTTTTTTATTGATTAAAGAGTTTGCATTAATTTTTTTTTAATTCATTTTATGGTAATTTTCAAGTATAACCGTAAATAAATATAAAGAAAAACTAAATAACTATAAAGCGACAATATATTTAATAAAATTTGAAAATTTCGATATTATTTATCAAAAATTTTCTTATTTAAACTTATGCTCTTGAACAGTACAGTTACAAAAAAGTTAGTTTGTTTTTTATTTAATCAAAGATCGTAGCCCAGAAAGTATAATAGTACGTTAACAATCCTTCCTTTAAATAATTTAAATACTGAAAAAAACTCATTAAGCTGTCTCGTTACAAAGATGTTAAGGGGGTAATAGGGATTATTATAGTATATTAATACAACAATCAAAACAACACTTATATTTTATTTACATAAACTAAACAACACAAAGATACAATCACATCACTCTATACGAGAACTAAAGTTAAACTCACAAGAAAATATTAGTTCTTAAATCTAACGTGCTTAAAATGCATTTTAACTTAAAGCACACTTGCCGAATGCTCTGCCGAAACTGCTACTGCTACTGCACTAGAAGAATGCAAGTAAAATTCCGTTTTATAAGCACTGAAACAAATGTAACTCCTTTAAGTAAACAATTTTGTTTATTGTTTTAGAAAATTGTTTTAAGAGTTATAAAATTTGTTTTGGAAAAGCTTGTTTTGAGAATAATGAAAATTGTTTTTATTATTACAAAAAATTCCATATTTATTCACGAGCTTAAAAATACTAAAATGAAATGTTAGTTTCATTACATTGTTACTTTTTTAATTTTCAATTTTAACGTTTAAAGCCTGGTTTTAAATAATTAAAATCCTTAAAATCCTACTTAACTTTAAACTTTTTAGACATTATCAAAAGTCCGGTTTAAAAAAAGTAAGGAAAAAAAATTGTATTTCTTATTATCTTAAAAATTACATAATTTACAAAAACTTAGATAAAACACAACTAGGTAACAATGATAGTCATTTAGTTGGCTTCTGGCTTGTTGTCCTCGAAGTTCTTGTCCGTGGGCTTGTTGTCCTCGGGCTTGTCGTCGGGCTGTTATCCTCAGGTTGTTATCCTCAGGTTAATAATAGAGGCTTCTGAACCATCAATTGGATCATTGACAACGTCTTGTTTCTTTTAGGAAACATTTGACTTTCTGTCTTCTAGCTGGTTCGTTGAATCAGCAAAACACCACATCGATTGGCTTCGGAAACAATGACAGCAGGAACTTGATTGTGACGTAATAGAACAAACACAAAATCTTCATTCAATCTTTTGTTTGTTGTCGTACTTATAAACAAAAAAAACTTTTAAAGTTTCATGCAGCAGCAATGTGTCAGGTGTGCTTAAAGCTGTGGTTATCAAACAACAATTTGCTTCAAACAACGTTAAAAAGATATAAACGCAACAATTTATTTACAAGCGACGACTGCTAAATTTAAGGGGAGTTTATTTTTGATTTCTTTCAAAAGGAAAATTTTAACACAACTTTATACTTGAACTTGAAACGAGTAATAAAATAAGGCAAGAAACTTATCTTTTTACGACTAAGAAAGATGAAAACTCATTCGAATATATTTTTAAACTTCAGCAACATTCTGGTTTAAAACAAATACAATTTATACTTTAGAACAATCAATCAGCAGATCAAAACAATAAAGTAGTAGTAGTAAACAAATAGACAAATTTGTTTCATCAGCTAAAACTCAGACGTTATTAAGAACAACTATTCTGCTGTTGTAATTCTACAATTTATTGCGGTTCTTACTTTACATTTCTATGCTAAGAAAAATATAATAACTGCGCTCTCTTGGCAACTTATAAAATGCAATTTTGCACTAAAATACTGCGTCCCCTGACGACTTATGTAAATTGCTCAGCTTCAAAGAACATTGTGCACTAGAGTAAAAAGACTGTGCTTTTTATAATCGAAATACTGCGCCCCCATGCGACTTATGTTAGTTGCAACTTATATTGTGCCCTTAGTTAAAAAGATTAAGCTTTTTAGGATCGAAATACTGCGCCCCCATGCGACTTATGTTAGTTGCAACATATATTGTGCACTTAGAAGAAGAAATATTATGCTCGTTGGCAAATAAAATGTGCACCTAAGCACTAAAAAAGCATATATAAAACTATACATAGAAATAACCGCAAAAATTATATAGTACTTCCAGCAAAAAATCCTTGACATCAAGCTTCACTTTTAACAAAACTAAATAAACCACTACCACACACTTGTATTATAATTGTAGACTTGCTGTTTCAAAGTAGAAAGTTATTCACACAATTTTTCTTACTATTATCATAGTGAAATGTCGCAAAGTAAAGTATTATCGCAAACTATACTGTCAAAATCTTAAACTCGTTAAAAAGTTGTTTAGTAATAAACTAAAGTTTTTTTTTTTCGCTGCGTTTTTTAATTGATAAGGCACCTAATTCCTAAATATCAGAAGATTCCTAAAATACAGGCCACACATGGTTTCCAATGTTCTAAAGTTAAACACACAAGAAAATATTAGTTCTTAAATCTAACGTGCTTAAAATGCATTTTAACTTAAAGCACACTTGCCGAATGCTCTGCCGAAACTGCTACTGCTACTGCACTAGAAGAATGCAAGTAAAATTCCGTTTTATAAGCACTGAAACAAATGTAACTCCTTTAAGTAAACAATTTTGTTTATTGTTTTAGAAAATTGTTTTAAGAGTTATAAAATTTGTTTTGGAAAAGCTTGTTTTGAGAATAATGAAAATTGTTTTTATTATTACAAAAAATTCCATATTTATTCACGAGCTTAAAAATACTAAAATGAAATGTTAGTTTCATTACAAAGCACTTTTAAAACAAATGATTAATAATCGAAACATTCTGAATAATTTACTACATGAGAAAGATATTAATAGTTTTTCAAAACAATTTCTAATACATCTATTCAGATCTATCTAAATTGCTCTACAACTTTTAATAAAATAAAACATTAAGTCATAATTATAGTTACTTACAAACTTTAATATTATAATAATGCGTGATATTTAAACTCAGTAATTAAAGAGAATACAAAACAGTCAGCAGAAACTTGTTAGCTAAATTCACAGACTTTTTCTAAATATTTTTAAGATGCAATAAAAACTAGGTAAATTTAATATTGATTTTACCTCATACATTGCTGCTGTTTGTAAAACTAAATCAGTGAGAAGTTTTAGTAAGCTAATAAATATCTAAAAATACATTTAATTTATTCTCCTTTTAAACGTAAAGTTTGAATCGAGAGTAATTTAAAAAACCGCTTATAGTATACAATGAAAATTTAAAATAAAATTTGGAAAGATAATCATAGTAATGTAAAGTATTCATAAATATTCATTAAGATCTTTTTTATATTAATAACTAGGTTAGCAAGTATTATTTAATAAATTTACTAAATAAAAGGAGTGTTTTAAAAAATTTTAACTTATTTAACCTACCACATAACTCTGTAAAAATTTCCTTCTTTGGATAAGTTATAAATATTTAAAATTGTACCGATTCAAAAATTTTTTATTACTTAAATTGCTTAGATTTTTGATAATATCGTCTTTTTTATCTCTATTAGTTATTGTTTTAAGAGAGTTTTTTTAAAGATTAGAATAATGTTACTAGATATTTGTACAATGATTCAGTAGTTCATGGTATTGTAAGATAAAAAAAACAATACTGTTATGTTTATTATTGTGATATTAGTATAGTACTGCGTATATATACAATAAAATGTCATTAAAATTCTGAATATTTTAATTTCTAGAATTCGTATAAAAACTTGCTCTTAATTTGATTTTAAAGAAAATCTTTTAAAACTGTTGTTTTAAACCTTTATAATCATTATATGCTACAATTTAAGAAAAAAGTGGAAAGAAACACAAAATACACATATAAACAATTTAAATGGTAAAAACTTTGAATTTTTTTTTTTTATTTAGAGTTATCTCATTTAAACCATTAAATACAATATGTTATACAAAACCGAAATCTTTTAAGACAAAATCATAACTTATAATTCCTATTTTTTTTGTTCTGTAAATAACTATCAAGATCTTTATAATCAATTATTTTCTCAAAAATATTAGTCACCTAGCAGTGACTTACAAACTAAAGCTTAAAGTCAACACCTGATATTTCAAAATTATTTTATAATTTATGTTGTTAAACGTCACTATCAAGTTGTGGCTTTTAATATTTTATTGATTATGATAGCTTATTCTATACAAAATAATTACAGTAGTTTTAAAGCTTCTGACATTAAATGTTTTAAATTAATTATTGTTAACGCTCACATCCATCAAGGTTTAATAAACAAAATCATAAGCTATCTATTTAATCTGAAAACTCTGATAAGATTTTAACAATTTCGTTTCAACTACTTTGATAATCAATCAAAATCTTTTTTCAATAGCTACTTTAACTCGTGTGTAAGTACATTATTACATTTTTATTGAACTAAAACTAAAATTTGTTGCCTATTCTAATATCTTTGATTTATTTATTATAATTATATTATTAAACAAAACTTGTTTTTGTCACTTATATAGCTAATATGATTAACTTTCTTCAAATAGTAAAGATGTAAGTATTCCATTAGTCACAGTTGCAGTGACTTACTAATGATGAAACACGTGACAGTAAATCAAAACTTTTTCAAATATTAGTATTGTTTAATTTTAATGTCAGTTTGTGTTCTACTTATATAAAATCATTATAAACTTATTTCAAAAGGTTTAAATATTATCGAAGCATTATTCTATGCTAGTAATTGTATAAAAAAGCACATAATTTATACCATTGTGATTATCACATAGATCATACCAAGTACAGTTAAAGAGTTTAAAATACATTTTAATGTTGTAATACAGTTTTAAAATTTAGTAAAAAGATTAGACTATTAAAATGCTTTGTTAAAAAAATCAATAAAAAAAAATTCTAGCCTAAAGTAAAAATGCAAAACCTTTTTCTACAGCGTGTTGACATCGCATATACTTATCAACATTTAATATTATATACTGCGAAACATTTGTATTATATGTTATTCCCAGACTTTAGGTTCTAAGGCGCTTAAACACGATTATTTTTTCAGTTTAAAGAAAGCTTATAACATTTTGTGTAAACAAATAAAAAAAAAATATTTTAATTACTTTTAAATCACACTTTAATTGTAAACTTAAATATTTTCAATTTATTAAGTGTACATGTAAATTACGTCTCAGTATTTTACTCAGTATTTTCATAAAATAGTAACCCTGTATTAAAAAAAATTTCAACCAAAATTTAAGTGGACACACATGACTTTGATTTTTAAATACTGTTGTTACTATAAAAATATGGTTTAATTAGCATTATAAAAGTATCTAGAAATAAAATGCTTCACAATATACCAACTTTACTTAGTTTTGTTAAAAAAATAGTCATATATTGGTTTAAGAATTTAAGCATAACATTAAATACCTTAACATTTTATTAGCTTAATATTTAAATTTATTATCAGACATACTTTAAGAATTGAATGTTTCGTTGTTTTATTATTATCAAGTAAGTTTTATGAACCTTTATTTAAACAGTACTATAATTGTTTTTAGTTTTTGTTTGTTAGTTAAAATAATTTTAAAGTTATCTAACTAGTCAAAGTTTTTAAAGTGTCTTCTACTATATCTTAATTTATAATTAAAATTAAATTCTTTATAAAGAGATTCATAAAAGTGATTTATTTAAGTTTTAAAATGCTTGTAGTCATTTACTTATTTAATATAATTTAAACTTTAAATACTCAGGTTTTTATTTTGTAAATAAAACCAAAAAAAAAAAACTATAAAACTTAAAACAATTTTTTAAGCATAAAACTCGCTAATATAATTTATTTTTTTAATATTATAATAAATAAAAAAAATTAGTAGGAGAATGTCATATTTTACTATAAAGATATTTAAAAAAAGAAAAAAAATTGTCAACATCAGTAACTTTAAAAGTTACTTTTAAAACAATTCAAATGCGTCTATTAGCAATTTTAGTATTTTTAAAAGTTTTGAGATGCGAGTTTAAGTTGTGTAATTTTATTATGAAAGTTAAGCAAAACATTTTCGCTTAAAATGTTATTTTTAGATTGAATTTCATTTTTTGCATCATGTAGTTCTGTCTAGATTCTAGACTAATAATTAAAAATTTTATAGTATTAAAAAGATAAAAGTTTGTTATTTTGTAAGTCACTATAGTAACCAAGTATTTTAATTATTTCAATTTATTTGTAGGGTAAAATCTTCCAAAGATTTAAACTTATATCATTATTTAATTATTATCATTTTTTCACTAAATGTTTCAACAAAATTGCATACTTTTAAAAATTTACTAACAATTTACACGATAAATAAACCATAGGCTATTGTATTTTTCATTTAAAAGCTAGTTAAAATATTATGTTAAAAAACGTATGTTATAATTCTAGTCAAAAAAAAATAAGGTTAAATTTCTATAGTAAAAATTAAATCGTATAAACTTTAGTCGATATATCGATGATGCTTTCTGTTTTTTATCCAAATTCTGTAAGTAACTGATATGAAAATGTTCGCAAGGAAAGACAAATCAAACCCCAGCCAATCCAATAAATAAGCTCGGTGTCGATACCTTGAGCTTCATAAGTTTTCTGTTTCGAGTAAACTAAATTCCAAAGTTGTTCTCTCGTATTTTTTTATTCGGAATTGACAATACCTTCAATGTCTACGCCATTTCGATTTCATTGATAGCAAATAATTTTTCTTTTAAGTTTATAAGGCTACTCGTTTAGTAAATTTTCGTTTTTAAAAAGTAACACATTGTCATTTAACTCAAAGTGTTTTTGTTGTGCAGTAAAAAACAGTATTTGAAATATGTTCCTTTAAGAAGCGCCCCTACCCGAGGCTAGCCATTATTTTAAAAGTCCGTCCTTAAGAACAACATAGGCGTGAAAAAGGGGACGACCAGAGAAACGACCATTATACTTTAGACTTGGTTGCAAATATGTTTGGACTATAACACACTTAAATTCTTTGAGTAGACCCGCTGAATAGACAGCGTTAACTTCTCTTACTAACAAGAAGCTTAAAGTATTGGAAGGATTAAGTTTTTAAGACCCCATTAGATTTACCAAACTTGCGCGTGCGTTTTTACACAGCGTTTTCGGAAACACGCTGCAGTAACAGCGTATTTAAAATGTTTGAACTCGCGACTATTGCTAGTGCTGCATACAGTTGTTGAGTTTCGTTGAAGTACTCATTAATAACCCTTCTGTTGATGAAACATTTGCACTTTAACAGTTTTGAGGACATGACCGCTGAGGAAGCTTAATAGTTTTTCCTATTTCTTTGTAGTTACACACCTAGTAAACTTAAGTTCATACTTAGAAAGAATCGTGGAATTGAGACTAATGCTATTTAAATCTATATCAGAAGACTTAAAACAACAAACTAAAAATTAAATAAAACTTTCAGTAAACAAGAAACTGTAAAATTTTTAATTAACTATTAAACTATATTTATGGCTTAAATATTTAAACAATTAAACACCAGTTCAAATATTCACTTTTAAAACAAAAAACTACTTACAATAAGCAGACACAAAATAGTTCAAGATATTTTTTTGCTTCAAGCTGCACACCAAACTAACTAACTGCTTACATATAAACTGCATGTCATGTTCTGATATTTTGTTGCATCAGTATTTAGTTTAAAACATTTCGTCATATGATTCTCATTGGCTTGTACATTTAACCGTATTAGTTCTAAACATTCTCTAAGCTCAAATTTAAACAATAAATAATGCAAGTATTCATTTTCCTAAGTTTTCAATTTTACGATATATGTAAAGAGTTGCATTTCTGAAATGTTTATTTCATAGTTTAAATGTGAACAAATGTAAATTAGTCATGTGTACAAAATGAGCCAATCACGGTAGGTGTTTAATTTTAACTGAAGAAAATGACTCTTATTGATTTACATAGGGTTTGTTTTAGAAAAATTACTTTTCAGTATGCTCTTTTTTACTAACTAGATCCGGGTCCGGCCGGATCTCTGTTAAGATCCGGCCAGACCCGGATCCGGACTTTTTTTCAAATTAGAATCCAGCCGGAACCGGATCCGGACTTTTTTTTCAAACTAGAATCCGGCCGGAACCGGATCCAAACTTTTTTTCAAATTAGAATCCGGCCGGATCCGGATATCAGACAAAAATGGCAATATCCGGCCGGACCCGGACCCGTATAGTGAGTCCGGTACATCACTAATATTTTAACAGTTTATAATATAAAGCATTTTTCACCTAAGAGACATACTTTTATATTTCTTCTAGCTTTTAATACTTGGTTTTGCATTGAAATTTAAGTATTATTGTAATTTTAATGCTATTTAAGTATTATTGAGTTTTTTATAGTGGTTAATTTACAATGTTTTATTACATAATTCACATATTTAATAGTTATTTTTAATTTAATAGTTAATTGATTTTGTATTCATTGCAGTTTGTCTAATAGATAAACCCACTCAGTTGTTGTGCCTGGTTATTTATAGTAGTATTGATATCTAGTTACATCAAGTCTAGGTTAAAGTAATGATAATGTCAAATCCTAATAGTAAAGTAACACTCAGAATAAGCCCCAAGCTTAATCGTACTAGGGTAAATGTTGGACCACCAACACCCGTTGGTTTCAATAGCGTCTTTTAAAGTAAGAATTTTTAATCTTTCAATAAACAGTTGATTAAAAAAAATGTCATACGGAGTTACATAGAACGAAATGCCATATGGGGATCTATACAAATTAACATGAGGGGTTGAACGAAAAAATGATTATGCTATTCAGACACAACGAGGTAATAGTTATGAGTCCTTGATATAGCTGACCTCCGTAAGCAAGTTGCACGTGATAAAATTAGGGCAGATACTAGGGCTAGGTAAGAAAAAAGCAACTAGTTGAACAGTTACGCTTGTATGAGCACGAAAGCAACAGGTCCATCTGCAGCATACCATCGTCAAAAATGTCACCCATAGAAAATGTTTTATAATCTCATCTGAAGTATTTTAGTTATTATATTTTCTTAAGAGTTGTTACTTTATTTGAAAATTTTAGGTTTAAATGACGATTGTTGATTAAAATAGTTTTAATAAATAATATTTACAGTAACTGAGTTTCATTTTAAACGAACTTTCAAAATGTAATTCTGCTTAAAAAAAGTACTAACTAGCAAAATTTAAAGTTTAATTAAAAAAAAAAAACAAATAATGACAATTAAAGAAATGGAAAAGTAGTTTTGTATAAGTTTTATATACTAAATAATGTTTAATTAGTTTTTTTCAAGAACTGAAAATTAATATGAGTATTAGGACATTTGAAAAAAAAAAAAATAATGTTTGTCTTTGTTAAAAGTTTAAATAAAAGTTGGTAGTAGAAAATATTTTGTAACTATAAATAAGTTTTAATTTTATAAATATAAAAAACTAAAAATCCAAATAGCAAACATTAAAATAGTTGAAAGATAAACTAATTTTTTTAGGTAAAAAGAAAATAAACTAAATTATTTTTGAACTATGATAGGATATTGACATTATATTTATAAAACAACTGACTTATTTATATAACATCTCAAATAAATAGAATATTTGGTAAAATTTCTTCTGTTTCGTTTGGTATTTTGTAAGTTATTGTAAATTTTACTGTAATTTTTTTATATTTTTTACAATTAATTCAAGAGATTTTGTAGTAATAAGTGAGTATCAATTAAAAAGTTTCAGCTTAAATTTACTACTGCAGAAGCGCTTTGTATTGTAAAATGATATTCATTGACTATTTTTTACTTAAAAATTTTGTTATGTAACAATAGTAGCACTGTATAGTACGTTAGAAAGAAAAGTGGTTTTAAATCTCTTGTAAATATTTTCAACTAGTAAAATAGATACTCATATAATTTTAAATAAAAACATGTTTCTCATAATAGATAAATTTTTCAACTGATTAATTTTTTTATAACTTTAGAAAACTTGAATATATTTTAGAGTTCTTAAAATAAAAATGTAAACTAAAACGTTAAGCTTAAACGTAAAATTAAAAGTTTTTCTACCTTGTGTAGCCTTCATAATATAAGAAAAAGTATTACAACGATTTTTATAACATTAAAGTTTACAGAACTATTTTATTACTAATCTCCAGTAGTCCATGTACATTTTTTTGTTTATTTATCCTTATCTTGACAATAACGGTTTTATCTGATATAAACATAATAACACAAACTAGAAATATAAAAGTTTAGTGTTCAAAAACAAAAAACCTTATAACTGTTCGTACGAACATATTTGTTTTAAAATTTATTTAGCTTTAATAGAGTAAACAAAAAAAAAAGTTATTATAAAACTAGCTTTTTAAAAACTTAAAGTTTTATTTGACTGAATTATAAGTGTTTACATAGCTATCATACATAAAAACTTATTTTTTTTCATTAGTTGATCATAAAATTGTTTTTTTAGTTATTGATTTTAAGGTTTGTTTTCAAGTTGTAGCTTACAAAACAATTTAATTATATTACTAAACACTCTTAGAGATTTATTTTATAAATAGCCTAAATAATTTAAAAGTCTTTTTTTATTTAAGAAATGTTCAATCATGTAAACAAAAAGCTTTGTGTAGCATGAAAATAAAATAAGTCATAATTTGACTTTCAAACTAATTAGATAACGCATAACACATAACCTAATCAATTAAGTAATATATATTATGTATGCTTGTGCATGATTGTGATATAAATCAAATTTGTTAATATTCTTCAAAAGTATTCTTGACGCTTTGAAGTGTACTATTTTTCTTTTATTTTTTGTTAATTAGAAATTTTATAGTACTTAATAAAAGTACTAAAATTGATTTGTTTAGTTAAACAAGAACAAAGAACTTTATGAAACGACTAATTTACATAATTAGATGTAGTTAAAACCGTTTTAAAACAAAAACTGATAGTTAGTTAAAAAATACCAACTAATACCGACATAAACCAGTACTAATAAAAAAAATATTAACATTTTTTGAGGCAAGGTTTGTTTTGTAAATCATTTAAGATTAGGCTGATGTTTTTCTATAGATTAGTTACGATAAGTTATCTACATAAAATTAATACAGTGCAGGATAAAATTAAAAAGCTATTTTTTATGTAAAACTAAAGAATTAAATATAAATATGTAGTCATTTGAATTTAACCTTCTTCTGTAAATAAACCTTTATGTTAAAAATGGTAAAAAGCTAAAAATTACTATGAAATTTAGCTACTACAAAAAAATAAACATGTTCCAATGTTTTAGATTAAATATTTATTATAACTTAGAATAAAAGAAAATTTAGAAGTGTTATAACTAAATATAATGGAAAGCATTTAAAATATATGATTTTTTTGTTTTACTTGAAAATGTTTCAAAATAAAATGCTTTGTTTTATTTTTCTATTAAAACAGTTTAATAGCATTATTTTTTGCTGTTAACCTTGAAATTCCATTAAGATTTGTCATAAAATAGTTATATTTATAAACTATAACTAGTTTTGTTACCTTCTTCAAGCAATTACATACTTAAAATAACTTTAGAGACTTAAGTCACGTTGAAATGACTTACAAACTAGAAGACAAGTTTAAAAATCAAACTAAAATTATTCACAAGTTTATATTTAATATTTCAGCTACAGCTTTATTTTTTTATAAGTGTTAATTAATTAAATTAACTCTTGTGATTTTTTTAAATGCTTAATTACACAAGTCTTTAGGTTTCGTGTTTTATTACAGCTTATTAGACTTGACTTTATATATTATAGATTTGAAAACTCAAGTTTTAATAGAACGCTTATAGAATAGTTTTAAAAAATTCATTGTTGCCGATTTTTATCAAGTACAGACATTATATAATAGTGAAACTTGCTGCATAAGCTACCTATTATATTAAGTCTAAAACTTATTTAAGTCGATATGTTAAAAGTAAGCTGATTTGTGTTAGTTATTCAATACACAAAAAAATTTACGTTTATAGTAGACTAATAATTTATAATCAGTTTGGTATATTCTAGTCGGTATTTTATAATCAAAATGTAAAAACTCATACTGAAATTTTAATTTTTATTTGTTTTCATTATTTATTAGCACTTGTTATGTTAATTAAGATAACAATATTTTATTTTTGTGTATATAAAAATACTTTTTTAAATATGATTTATAAAGTTTAAAACAGTTTTTAGTAATAAAATATTTTTAAAATTTTCAGATTAAAGTTTTGATCAAAAACAAAAAGTGTTTATTATTTACTTGTTAATTCAAAATTGCATTTTAGTCACAACTTGTGTAACTTAAAAATTTCAGCATAGTTGACTTACTAATCATATTTATCCCTGTCAACGAATGAGTCTAAAATTTAAATTGCGAAAAAAATAAATTCTAAATTTTAAGCATTGTTACGTCACTATTGCCTTCTCAGCGCAAAAAAAACGACAGGCGAAATTATTTATAATATTTAGCTGAAAGAAACTTTTAACATTTTTACGGCGCAAATTAATTTAGCAAAAAACTTTATAATACTTATTGTTCTTGCTTTAAAATACTTTAGTAAAATTTGATGTATAATAATAACTAATTTTATAATTTAATCATGTATCAAAGTTTTCCATATGCTATGGATTTTACCTTTTGATTGAACATAAACTTTAAAACAAACAGAAAACGGTTTAAAATGCGTGCTGTAAACTAATTAGAATAAGAATACTCTCTAATAAACCTTTCTATGTATAGAAATCATAATATTAGTAAAAACGTATATATTAACCTAAATAGTTATACATAAGTTTTTGTAAACTGTATGTTTTTACTATAATCTAATTAAGACACAGTTACCATACTTAAATATTTTTATAATTTTTACTCTACTTAAAACATCAAAACCCAAAAGAAGTAGTCTTAGAAATTTTAAGTTTTTTTATTAAAATAGTTTTGTTATTGAATTTTGTTTAACGAGATAAGTTTGTCCAAACTAACTATATTGAAAAGGATTATAAAAAATAATTTAAATTTACTTTACATTCCATATCTTAACATCTCAATTCACTGAAAATGTTTTGTAAATGTTTCATTTCACTAAACTTATGCTAGTTCTAAAAGCGTTTATATATTTTTTTAAAGCTTCAATATAGTAATTACTTATCAAAAAGTTTTAAACTACAGTAGTTTTATAAAATAATTTATAACAGAAATAAATAAATAGTAAATGTAATAAACAATAAAAACTGTTTTTTAGTTACAGATATTATACAAAACAACATACGTTTCATTTAATGTAAATATAAATAAGAACCCTTTATTTAAAAATTTTAATGGTTAGATGAAAAGCATAACAGTTTAAAAAACAACTTTCTTAGACTTTATTTAATTACTAGTTAATAAATTATATAAGTTATAATAAATTAATAATAAGATAAATGAAATTTTTTGTTATTCGTCTACGAACGTTCAAAACCATGAATACTTTGAATAAAATGTTTTTTGTATTCCTAAATATGGTAAGTATTTATTGTATTTACTTTCGGTATACTTATTGCACACTCATAACTCTATTGACTTATTAATGCGTTAAAAAGATGTTAGCAAATTATAAAACAACAACATAACCACTTTATCAGTATATGATTTTAGGTTAAAAAAAAATGTATATAACAAGTTTAAGAATTAAGTTTATAATAGTACTTAAAACAAAAAAAAAGGTCAAATGCAATTCGTTAAATTAGTTTTTAAAAACTTTTTAGTTGTTTTTGAAAATGTAGATAATTGTAGAGTATATTGGTAACAATTTTATACACTTTCTAACAAAATTACAAAAAGTATAAGAATGTTTACACATTCATACTTTTTTTAAAACATCTTAAAAGTAAAATATTTGCTTTATTGAGAAGTTATAAAACTTTAACTTAAACAGATGTTTTTGGGCTTTTTTATATTATCATTTGACTCAAAGTCAATTTTTCATTTAAACGTACTTTGACAAATTGTGCTAGCTTAATTAATAAATTAACTCAAACAATAAACTTAACTTAAAGTTTATCAAACTCAAGCTTCAAAAAATTAAAAACTTTTAATATTTACATTTTGTACTTAACAGAAGAAAAATATTAAGCTTAAAAAAAATTTCAATTGTTTATTGAGGGTTTTATGCACATTTAGATAACAAACTCTAATTTAAAACTTTTAGCACCTTGATTTTAAAACATAGTTGCATAAAATTGTTTTAAAATATTTTTTAGGTTCAAAAATATATAAATTGTGGTTTGCTCGATTTTTAGTTTTCAAGATTGTTATAAAAGTACGTTATAAGACTTTAAACTGGTAAAGCGTGTCAAATTACAGTATCTTAAAATGATTTATTGTTTATTTACGATAATGTATGTCAATATGAGTCTAAGATTGAGAAATCATTTATTACGTTTAATAGATTTAAATTGTTTTAATAAAGTATTTTTCAAAAATTAACACCCCCTATGTATTTAAAGGTTATTACAAAGAACAATTAAACGAAATTGAATATTTTAAAGTAAGGTTTAGTTCAGACTCTGAAACTCTTAATAAAACTTTAAGTACGTACAAATTGAGACGACAAAGGTCTACAGCATGACAATAAAAATTCAATGACTTATATTCTAAAATGTCACTATTAAATAGTGATTTTTTAATTGTTTGAATACATTCTTACATATTTTGCTCCTCCTTCAACGTATTAAAACTTTTTATCTTAAAACGTTTACATAGGTTCAACGTATAAACTAAATCTTTATATATTATATTTAGTACTTTAATTGTTCTTTTTTTTCTTCAAAATATAAAAATTGTAAAAATATTTATAATTTATAGCTTAATTTGATTAATACTTTTTATAAAAGATCATGTTAGGCAAAATTCCTAAAAGTTGTTTGTAAACAAACTTAGTATTAATTTTATATATAATTTTGGATCTTTTAAAAACAAGTTGCCTTTTATGTTAACTGTGATTGAAAATTATTATTTAATATCATTAGTCACAATGTAGTGACTTAAAAACTAGTATACCTTACCACATGCATTTTACTAAGAGATTCACAGTTTTATAGTTTTATTTGTTATTATCAGTTTGTTGGTTGTACTTCCTTCACTAATTTTAAATATGCTAATTAGTATGTAAGTTATGTGAGTTCTACTTATATAGTATATAAGTTAAATTTTACTTTAAAAGTTTTCTTTTCTCTTTGACTAGTATAAATACACAAAGTGTCTTGAAATTTATACAAAATCTAAACACAAGCAATACAAACAATACAATAAAATATTTTATACCTGTGATAAATTGACGTCATGCTAATTGAACTCTTAGCAGTTGTCATAAAGTAATAAGTTTTGTTTCTTATAACACCTATACAAAACTGAAATTGTAAAAAATGACTCTCTGGGGAGAATTAATGCTGTATGAAATTGATATGAAAATTGATTTGGATAGAAATTGGTGGTTTGGTTGTGATTGGTTCTGTTGGAAATTGTGCAGCTTTAAACAATTTCGGGTGTAAATTGTTTGGATCGGAACTGAGCATGTCATAAACCTAAAACGAAGTTAAAAAGTAAGTTTCTTTATTGTTATGTTTTGAATAAAAGTTAGTTGATGTTTAATAAAATATATAAGAAGTTAAACATTTTTTTTTTGTTAAACAGTATGATTTTAAAGTAAAGTTGAATCAAATTATAGAATACTTATTTTTAATTTATTTAGTTTAGCAACTTTGCATTATATGTTGTATATTATAATATATTACTGTATAATAATATACATTATTGATATTTATAGTTAAAAAAAAATTCAAAATTTTTATTAAGTTTCTTCATTAAAATAATATTTGTTTATGTTTAAAAAGCTTTTATTGATTATAGATAGTTTAAATGCTAATAAAAGCTTTTTTATGTCTAAAATGACATAATGTATTTAAAAATCAGAAACTAGTACTGATAAGTTATTATATATAATCAATTTAATTTGCACCTAAACTATAAATAGTTTTAAAAATGTTTATAAGTCATTACTACTGTGACTAAAATTGAGAAAAAAGTAATGTTATGATTAAATGGCATTGCATTTATCATATTTGAATAATAGTTTAATTTAATATAAAGCTTTTTTATATACAAATACACAAACTTTAAAAATTTTGAAGTACAAAAGTTTGTTATGAAAATGTGTATCTTAGTTCTACGAACTACTTTGATACTTTGCATTTTAAATTTTAACATAAGTTTTTTGTAGACATAATGATCGTTATTTAAAAAAAAAGAAAAACATTCGTGACATGACTACACTTATTTGATATTTATTATTTCAGTATCAATTTAAGTTAAGAACAAAATTTTAGTCACAATTACAGTGACTTACAAACAAGCAGAATCACAAAAAAGTATTTCAACAAAATGCTTTAATTATTTCTGTTGATCCCTTTTCTGATAATTTGACAAAGTCTGATAAAAGACAAAGGATCTCTGATTAATCAAAAAACTATGTGATCTTATGTATTCATAAACCTAAAAAGCATTAGTCACATTTGTAGTGACTTACAAGCTGAAAATTATTAAAATTGTTTCTAAAGTTAATTTGTTTTGGAACACCAAATTTTATTAGAATAATAAACAAATTAAGAATATACTTTATAAAATTTTATTATTATTGTCAATACTAAAATGTTAGTTATATTCCATAAAGTAAAATCTTTAAAAAATCGGAAATGTTTAATTCGAGTAAAACTAGATATCATAAGTTTTTTAAACATAAATAATTTTTAAACTGATGTTTATCAACTGTTCAAATTAATTTATAAAAAGATAGTTTGTAATAAACTTAAGAATGTTAAACTTATGTAAGAGAAAAGACAAAATTTTAGCTTAATAATTTTTAAACTGAGAAAAAACCAACAACTGTTATCTTAAAAGTAAGTATATAAATAAAACTTATTGACCTCACAGTCTACCAGGAATTAACTTTTTAATAATATGCGTTTTTCACTTTATTTATAATTTATAAACTGCTATATTTGAAAAGTTTATATTTTATTTCCTAGTACTATAAAGAAATTATTAACAGTTGCGTTGACTTACAAGCTGAAGACGGACGGTGTAGAAGTGGATCATTTTTTTTTTAAATTAATAGGTTTTTTTACTGTTTTTCAGTCTATGTCTCCTACTTTAATTTATTCGTTCATAAAATAACTTTGCTTAAAATATAAAAAAAAGCAAATAGAAAAGTATAAAAAAAAATCACAAAAATTTTAACATAAATTTTGGTAAATAAATCATAATTTTTAAAAATACTGCTTCTACTGTCTAAACTTTTTAGAAAATACTGCTTAGTTCAATCTTTAATTGATGAACCTTAAAAACATATTAAAGATGAGAAGTTTTATAGTTAATTTAGGTTTATAAGTGTAAAAATTGTTTAAAAAAAATTTTCTAAAAATTATTTTATTTAAATAAATAGACTTAATTTATTTTTTTTTTCTATGAGTTCTCTAAAAGTATTTTTTATTACCCTCTAAACTCACTAAAAAAATATATTTAATCATATTGAGATTATAAATCTGGATGAAAAACTTACACAACAATCTCATGTTGTCAAAAAACAAATAGAAATGTTGACTTTACTTAAACAATTTAACAAATTAACAAAATATAGTAGTACATTGTAAATTTTTAAATATTTATTTTAAAATTTTCATAAAGCACTCACATTTACAATGATTTACAAACTAGGTTCATAGTTTCTTATGGCTATTTAAAAACAAAGCTTTTCAAATTATTATTTTTTTATAATAGTTTGATTATAATAATAGTTTTAATAAGATGACGTTAGTCTACTATATCATTGTTAAAATACAACTGCTAAAAACAAAATTTTAACAAATTAACAAAATAAATTAATCTATTGTACAATTTTTAATGTTTTATTTTATTTTTAAAACTGCTCTCATATTTACAGTGACTTACAAATTAGCTTTATTGTTTCAAGTTGTTTTTTAAAAACAAATTTTAAAATTTTGGACTTTTCAATGATAGTTTGTAAGTTTAAGTTAAATCGTGTAAGTCTATTATATCATTGTTTAAATACATCGTTCGTAAAATGAACTTTATAGTTATAAATTTGCATATTTTAGAATACGTACCTATTAAGAATATTTTATAGCATTTCTTTTGTATACATTGAGAATTACGATATACTAACAATTACCTACCGCATAATTTCGACCCGCGCACAGTTACCACCCAAAACTATTTTTTTATTTTAAATGTTATATTATTTTGTTTTGTTTTTTATTTCTGTTTACTTATTTTATATTTAATTTTACTCCTATTTTTGGTAGGTAAACCGTTCTCAGATGGGAATAGTGCCTTTTTGCAGGTTTGAACTGAGCGGCTCTCGGAAAGTACTGCCATAGATATACTTATTTGTTAAATTTTACATTAATAGCTTACTAAATCCAAAATAAATAAAAAAGTAAAAACTTAATTTTACTTAAATAACTGAGATTGTAAAATTAAACTCTATTTCTAAGCTGAGAAAAATTACTGCTCAAACATTTTTATTAGAAGATGCTGTGAATATTTCTTATTAGTTTTAAAATATTTCCGGAGGGCTGCCAATACAACTATTCAATCTTCTAACTTAAACTATAAAATAGTTTAAAAAAGGTTAAATAGTTTATATTTAAAGTCATTATCAATTTGTGTTATTATTTTAAACTAATAATTTATGTTGTGTTCTTCTAAAAGATTTGTACTTTGTTTTTATGCATTTCTTTTGGTAACTTACTTATAAAGTTTTTAACAAATATATTTTATAGATAGTCACATTTAATAATATTTCTTACACTAACGCAGATAGAACTCACAAACTTATATAGCATAAATCAATTCAAATAATTGAACTAATTTGAAGAAACGGTTTATTTTGATCAAAAAAATTTTTAAGTCATTGTAGTCGTGACTAATATTTTCTCAAGTTTTGGTTACAGAAAGCTATAATTTATTATCTTAGATGAAAATAGTTATTTACTAAATAAACCGTTTTTCCACGAGAACAATATAAAAGAAAAATAACAACCATTTTTGTTTTGATTTAAAATCAGACTTATGCTAGATTATACTTATTTAACTTTAGTAAAAAAGTTTTTTTCCTCAACCTAAGAACGTCATCTTTCTACTTTGTAAACTTAAAAGTTAGAGTTTTTGTTGTTTCGGGTAATACTTTACTTTTACATACAGAACTTATAAAATAGTGAAATAGAAACTCAGCATCTTAATAACAAATTATTTATAATTCAAATTCTTAGTATTTTTGCTGGTTCTTAGCCATAAATTCAACAAATCTAAAAATAAATAAAATGTAATATAATTAACCTATACTACTTGGGATAAATTTAGAAGCAGGTTTAATAAAACGTTTTAAGTATTGTATGATTAGTAGCTTTAGTTTTAACTTAAATACAAAGTTAACTGTAGGTGTTTACGTTTATTTAAGGTTCACTTTGTAAAAGTAAAAATAAATTCTATCTGTATATCTTATAACCAAAATTTATTGCTAGTATTTACATTCATTCTCTTTTACAATTATTTATAAACTCTACTATTTATATTTTAAATTTTCTTTAAAAAAACTAAGTGAATCGAAAAATAGAATTAGTTTAGCGATTGGTGAGTTTTAATTTTATGATGTTTAAGCGAGCAAATTTGAATCAATTATTAAATATATATTTTTTTATCAATTTTATTTTTGATGAAATTAGTAAAAGGAGTAATCAGACTTTAAATCAACTGTAAGTTATCATTTAAAATCAACTGTAGTTGTATAAAACTAGGTTCTATATCAATAAAAACTCTACACGAACAAACAAAAAAACTTAAACTCGGAAAATAAGGTTTTTTTTCACGTTCTTTATAACAATAGTTTTTAAAGAAAACTATTTATTAAATTAGCATTTTTAATAGTTTTCGATTTAATGTCTCTATGCTTGTTACACTATAAAGCTTTTGACTTTGTTTAAGCTTTTTAATTACGTTAACATATTAATTTTATTTTTTACAAGTTTTCACACTAAGGTGCGCTTAAGTAATGAAATATTTCAGTATTAGCTGTCTGCTTTTAATATTAAACAAGTAACTTTTTTAGTCACTATTAGAGTGACTTTTAAACTACTACTATCAAACTAGGATCCTAGAAGCAATAAAGAATAACTTTATATAGTGTTATTGTTACTAACAATTTGTGACCTTAGTATATGATGTAATAAATATAAAACTAAATCTAGTCTAAAAATGCTTATAGGAATGTATATAGTTGTATTAAGTTGTCAACGCTCGTAATTTTTACTTTGTTTTTGTGTTAAAAAGCATTTTAATAACAAGCCTATACTAAATAAATTACTAAATATTTATACATTTACGTTTCTTATATATTAAAAAAACATAAAAAACAGCTTAAACATCTATTTTTTTTAGGTTTTACTATTGATTAAATTAAAAGTTAACGTTAAAAAAAAAACGTTTTCAGTTTCCCTATAACAAAGAAATTAATATTTAGTTGAATTTCAACTTGAGTTCTATAACAGAAAGTAAACATTAAACATAATGTAGATTTGTAATTTATGTCAGTATCAGTTTTTATTGTAGGCCAAATTAAACTTGTTGTAAACTTGATGCTTCATTGTTTTAATTGTCCAATATCTAGATTCAGAAAATTAATTAACTTATTTGATTCTTACGCTTAAATTAAATAAGATTTACTTTTAATTGGAAAAATAATAGTCACGACTGCAAAAAATTAAAAAACTAAAAAACGAAACAAACTTGAATTTTAGCCGGGAAAATACAATTATTTACGATTGTAAATTGATTTTTAAAATTATACACCTAAGATAAAAATGTTCAGCACGTTAAGTTTTTATTACTTAAAGACAATATTTTGATTAAAACTTATTATCGTAAGTCTTAAAATAGAGACCGGTTAGTTTACACAAAGACACTTTTGCACGAAGCGTCACAGTATTTATCTTCTTCCACAACGCTAAAAACTAACAAAGCTTTTACAATAAATCTTAAAAATTCAATAACAAACTAAAACAGCTGTTGTTGTTGTTTGAACAATAGAAATCTTTTATTAAATGAAATAGTTTTCAATGTTAGAAATGTATATTTATATAAAATTTAGAAAACTAAAGTCTTATTTGCAGTGACTTAAAAACAAAGTCTTATCCAACAACTATTGTTACTAAATTTATTTAACAATTTATATCGAATGCTGCAAGCATAAATTTGTGTTTTTACTTTTATGACACTATACCTTTAAAAATTCATAGACGATTAAAACCTAAACCTTTGAAAAAATTTGAATTTATAGAGATTATTATAGTTATGTAAGTTTTTTAATTAATATATAATTACATTTAAAAATATATACATAATAAAAATAAACTACAACATTTTTTTAATGCTCTTAACTTGTCCTTTAAGTTTGTGATAATATCATATAACCTTTGTTAACAAATTAATTACAACAGACTTATGTATTAATAATATGTCAATACTTATTTGTTGTTTTTCTGTTAGTTTTTAAGTCACTGAGATTCTGATTATAAATTTTAAAAACTTCTGTCAATAGAGATATTAATTTTGTACATGAAACAAAAAGGAACTAACAAACAAAAAATAATAAATTTTATAAATTAGGTATAAAAGTAAATTTATTTGTACATTAGTAAGTGTTTTTCTCACTACACCTATATAAAATTTTAGTTACAGTTATGGTAACTTACAAACATGATCAATCAAAAGAGTGGCAACGTTTTTCTAGATTTAACTGCTTTTAATCAATACTTACTTTAACATTTTGTGAGTTTAAACTTAATAAAGTTTGTCGGACTGAAACAGACAAAAATTATTTGATAATAAAAATACTAAAACATAACTTTTTTAGCTTTCGACTTGGAGAAGAAAAATAAAGGTAAAATGTTTATTTTCAAACAGTTTACAGTTGTTGTTTATTAAAATTATGTTTAGTTAATTGTAAAAACAGTTTGTTTTAAATGTATCAATTAAAAAACAAAGTTTATTTTAAACAAGGTTTAAATACTAATTAAATTTCAGTTACAATTAGTGCCCTACATAATAAAAATAAAATTAATAGAATTATAAAGTGTAAAAAGATTTCAACGAATAGTGTTTTTTTCTAAATAACAACCATTTTTTATACTGTTGTAGTTTATATAAAAACTGTTCAAGTGATTATAAAGAAAAAAGTTAGTAGCTTGTACTTAATTTATTTTAGTTAACAATATTATATGCAGTTAATACTACCAATTATAATATTGACGCTGTAGTAAAACGTTTCCTTAAGTGTTGATGATATTTAGTTATTTGTATTGTTATATTGTACATGAAAAGTAAAATAAGGCTATGAATATATTCATTACATCATTTGTTTGAATTAACACACGGTATTTTTTTTTAGGTTTAAATTAATTTTGTTTGATATGTATACCTGTTAATTATTTTTCTAAACTAAAATTTATGACTTTAATTAATTTACTTTTATTTCTTGACCAGAATTGATAAGCCTCTTTCATAGTTTATCACAAATTTTTCAAAGTTTACTATGAACTACTTTTATTAGAAAAAGTAAACTTCTAGGGTTATACAAATTCATTTAACAAAATAAGCGATTTAGTTTAGCCAGATACAAACCAAAGTAAGAATAAATTACTAATTTACAACGTAGCCAATATTGAAGCTACTTACTACTATTTTCAGTCGCGAAATCCTACTTATTGAAAAGAGAACTTCAGAGTTAAGGGCTTTAAAACAAGAACGTATTATTTCTACATCATTTATATAAATTTTGTTTGATAATCTAAAGTTACACAATTTAACTCAATTTTTTAGCTTCTTAAACATAACCTTATTAAAAAGTACGTTTTAACTAATTTTTTAAATATAAAAATCTGACAAAGTATTAGCCAAATTGAAAATGACTTAGAAAATACAAAATTTAGTACGTCCTACTTTCTTTATAAACTGCAGAATTTTTATACAAAAAAAATCGGTTTTAGTTGCTGGGTTTTACTTTTATGATGTCATATAAAAAAAGTGATAAAAACAAATAAATATTCCTAATTGTAATAAATCATAAATAGATCAGTTTATAGTAGAATCACATAGATAATAAAAACAAAGTTTAGTAGTTATGTTCAATTTACGCTGAAAAATTTTGTTTTTAGATTAGTGTTCATAATATTGTAAAATATTTATTTAAGTTTCAAAACTGAAATTGTAAAAGTTAAGTTTTTTATTTTTTGACTTGCTCTAGAAACTAATATAAACTTTTAAGCTTAAAAGTAAAATTTTATCATAAAAGAAAAACTAAATTTGTCTTTTAATTAACTTTATGTAACTTATTTCCTCACTTTACGAACTTTTGTGTATTAATAATTAAAGGCCAATAATAATATTGGTGTTATACGCGTAGATAGTAAAACAAAATTATAGTCATATTTCAGTTTTTAAAATTTATCCTGCCCTAAGAACTGCAACTTACGTTAGAATAGTTTTTATGTAGATTTTAATAAAGTTTAAGCGTACAAAAGTATAAAAAAAACTAAACCCAAATGTTAACCAAAATAAAGAGGTTTATACCTTAAATTAGATATCAATTTATTATTTTATATATTGAAATTTATATAGTCTTATTTTAATAGTTAAAAAATAAAAATTTGTTTAAGTAACTTAAATGGTAGATTTAAATTTTTTTATAATTAAATACTTTTTTGTATATATTTTTAAAGAGAGAGATGAAAATTATTTCTATTAATTTTTGCAATTTGTTATAAAATTTATGTTATTGTATTTAATAATTTTTTTGTTTCTAAAAAAAATAATTTCCTTCCATAAAAGGTTGTTGAAGTAAAAAAAAAAACAGTTTTCATAAACATAAGTTTTGACACACAAAAATTTAAACAAACATTTTTTTTTGTTTTTACTAAAACTAAGTCATGAACTTGAGCGTTTGTTTGCATTTCAATAGTTGAAATATTCAATATAGCATTAATAAGTATGTATGGATTTGTGCGTTTAAGCATAACATTAACAACGTGATATGTTAGTTACAAACATAATTAGTCTATAGAGTTTAATTTAAATAAAGTCTTTATTTCTTATAATTTATTAAGATTTAGTTAACAATCTAGAATTAAGATAAGGCTTATAACATAAAGTAACTTTTATTTAGTTAAAGTACACGAATAAAACAAATTTTATTACAACAAATTCAGAAAATTAATGACTTTAAAAAACAAGGTTTTTGTCAATCATGGTATATGCAATATGCATCTGTAATTAATCAAATACAAAATAGATTTTATTTTTATAATAAACATAAGTCTTTAATTTGTAATGATGTTTTTTTAAACTCCATTTTTAAATAAACTTTTCAAAAACATTTGTTAATATCTAATTTTAGTAATATACATTGAAGTTTTTTCAATTTTCACATTGTTTTTATAAGTTTACATACATTAGCTAAAGTTTATAAAATAACTAATAATATTATATTTAAATTTAAAAAAAAATATTAGTATAAAAATAAATAATTAGACATAAATGATTACATTTTATATATAAATATTTTAAAAACGATTGATTCATTATTTTTTCTGTTAGTGACGCCATGGGTATTTGTACCATTAACGTTATATACCCTTTAATGTTTATATCTATACAATAGTTTTCTTAATTCAGCAGATTTCATTCTGTAGTCAAACTTTTCTTCCAAAAGCATTTTTAAGCTACTATAAAGTAGCTACTTACTTGTGTTTATTATAATGATAAAAAAATATATATTAAGTTTAAGATCATTTTGCCTTATTGATTTACTGTTTTTCACTTAAATTTAGTATAAAAATTTAGTAAGCCTATTAATTTTAATTAAACCATCATATTTTTAAAAAGCTAAAACTTTTTTACAACAGCTTTTTTGTATCAAAATACCGTGACACGTTCAAAATTCACCCACTCAATTCAAATACTGCTTACCGAACGAGGGTAAGGGTTAAGGGTAACAGTGGTAGTGAAAAACAAATAAAAAGTAAATAAATAAAATTCAAAATATATTTATAGGTTGTAAATGTGAACAGATTCAAGGTTATTACAATAACTCGAGCATGTTTAGGTAATATTAGTCACAACTTGCAGTAACTTACAAACTGGCTACGTTTTATAATTAATTGTATTAGAATCGATTATGTAGTTGTTACTTTACATTTTATAAAACATTGTGCTCCTCGTTTAAGTAATTAAATACGAGAAAAACTTTTTTATTTGTGCTTAACAAACTAAATATTTAGAATTTCTTAAATAGTTTAAAGTTTAAAATTTTATTGGTTCGATATAAAAATATCAAAAATATTTAAGTGCAACTAAGCTTTTAGTGTAATGATAATACCTGCTTACTATATACAGCTAATTCGGTTCAGTTTAATAACTATTATAATGACTTACAATTTTTTCTGTTCATATACTAAAAACTTCTTTTCTACACTGAGTGATACATACTTTTTGTTGTCTATTACTTATCAATTCAAAAAATATGAGAATATAATTAATTAGCCAAAGTATTTTTGTTTTTTTTATATATTTTTTCTAATTTTTCTAACAGCTACTAGTAATAAATAAAAAGTATTAAGTTTGTTAACTTTTTCTGTTTGAATGTTTAGTTTAAATTTAACACTAGCGATTATTATTGTAATTAATATAAAACATATAGTAATTTTGAAAACTCAATTTAATTCGAGCTTTTTAAAAAAAATTATAAGAAAATTAAAAATAGTTTATTATTTTATTTATGTTTTTACACTACTAAGAATGTGTCTGAAAGGAAAACCTTATTGAATATTTTTTATATCATGCGTAGATGTATTATACTATCGTTAAGTATTTAGAAACAATTTGAAAATTATTATAACTAAATCAATCAAACATTTTAACATCAAACTTTTGCTCTAAGAAAAATATATTTTTTTTTACCTAAAAGAGTTTGATTGTTTTTGATTTAGTTTGTAAGTCATTAAAACAATGACTAAAATAGAACCATAAAGATAGTTTGAATTATATAAATAACTTTAATAAATTTTAAAAGTCTAGTTATCTTAATTAAGCAAAAAAGAAATTAGAATGCAAAACGGGAGAAAAACTTTAGAGTAACGCAGTTCTAAATACTCACGATTCCGTCATATAACATGTTGTATCGTATTCAGAACTGATCCAAAAAAAAATTGTTTGCAACTATTGTTTTAACTATCAGTGGTAAAAAGTGTATATTAGACATATGTTGAACAAACACTAGTTTTAGTTCAAAAAAAAATTAGAGCTACAGACTCTATAAAAATCTTTTTAAAAGTTTTGCTTGATAATTTAGTTATTTCTTTATTATTTTAGTATAAAATAATCTGTTTACACTTATAATTTAATTAAAATTTGTTTTAACTCAAATTTAAAAAGTTTCCTTAATAAATTGTTGGACTTTATTCATTACTAAGGTTTTACTCAACACTAATTACACCTTTTTAATTTTATCAATACTGAATATTAATTTTTCATTTATTATATATTAATTTTCTAGACATTTTCATTATTTATTTGTACTTTAGTACTTAATATTTTTATTAAACATATTTAGATCTGATTATTTTGTATATAGTAGATTAGTTTATTTTAGTATGTTTTTACTATGTTCTAATTTAAAAAAAATGTTATTTTTCAAACAACCTTGTTTAATTTTATTCCATTATAAACAAAAATCAAACAATAGCAGTAATCTAAAATATTGTAAGTTTTTTTATATCAACAGTTTTGTAGAATGATTTTGTTTAACGTGATAAAGTTAAGTAAGTTAAGATGAGCTGTTATAACAGTTTTAGTATCTAACTAAAACTATAATAAGTACAAGTATGTAATTAAAATAAGTTGTGAAACAAAATATAAAGTTAATATATTTAAATTTTGTTAACTGTAAATAAAAAAAAACAGTTATGATAAAATTTAAATTGTTAAAAAGTTTATTACTTAACATTTGTTTCACGCTAGTGCGATGATCACAAGTAAAAGTAAACAAACTAATAATTTGCAACGGACAAACATTTTATATAGTTATAGATAAGTAATTATTTGATTAGGTGATTGGTTAACTAATTGAATTTTAGTAATATTCAGCAAGATAAATTATAATTAACGTAAATACAACTATAACAAAAATTAAACGAAAAACAAAACCGAATAATGAAAAGAAAATATATTAAACTTAAATCTAGCAAATTAAGAGTTTAAATATAATTTTGTATAACATCTACATTTTCCCACCAGTTTTGATCTCAAGTTTAAAAGTTTGTTTTTATCTTCAACTGCGATTTCGAGTCTTTCCAAGTTACATAGGGTGCAAATTTTACTGGGCTTATTTTGGTTACTGCGATGAATAATTTCCCACTTTATCATTTTTCTCCAATCATGGTTGCAAATTTTTATTTTATGAATAAATCTACTTAATCTTGTGCTTTCTTTCTTCTTTACATTATTAAAGGATTGTATATGTTCGTAAAGTCTACTTTTGAATTGTCTCCCAGTTAAACCAATGTAAATATGTTCTTTTTTGTTATACATGACTGTTGCTTTATAAATGACTCCTTTAGTGAGACATTCACCTTTAACTGGACAATTATTTTTGGATCTACAATTGCATATTTTGCGGTTTTCTTCAGTTGTATCATTTGAGTTTTGAAGTAATTTCTGATTGTATTTGGACAATTCTTTTTCCAAATTGGACATGCAAGAATTTTTATGGTTCTATACTTAATAGAAATACAATTAAAATTTCATATTCTTGCTTGTCAAATTTGGAAAAAAAATGTCCAATCAAAACTAGAAATTACTTTAAAACTTAAATGATACAACTGAAGAAAACCGCAAATTATGCAATTGTAGATCAAAAAATAGTTGTCCAGTTAAAGGTGAATGTTTACTTTTACTTGTGATCATCGCACTAGCGTAAAACAATTGTTAAGTAATAACCTTTTTAACAAGTTAACTTTTCTCATAACTGTATAAAGGCTCGTTAACTGTGAAGCTCTTTAAAAATTTATTATTAAAACAACTTCAATTTAATAAAAACATATACGTAGCTAGACTCATTAGACACGCATATTAAAAAAAAATGTTTTATACTAGCTAAGTTGATTTTTTTTTTTCATTATGTATAGATTTCGATTTCGTCATAGACTTCAAAGTCGTAAAATGTAATCTACACCATTACATTATATATTTTGTACCCTTTGTATATGAGTAGCGATCTAAAGTGTTAAGTTTGTAAATCTTAAAATATTTATAACATTTAAATTATGTTTCTACTAAAGCGCAACCAAAGTATCTAAAAACACGTTCTAGCTGTTAAAAATAAAATGTTAAATGTGTAAACTAATATGTAAAATTAAATCAAGATTACAGTTTTTATAAATTACTAACCAACGGTCACTTTAACCCGATTTGTATTTTTTTATTAGGATATGAAATAAAAAAACTAATCGTAACAATTTTTATATTAAAAGTTAGTTAGTCTCGTCTAGCAAAAAGTTTAAAGTTTATATAGTTTTACTTAAAATATATTATTTATATCTTTAAGATAAATTGTAACAATTTTAATTTGTTTTAATAGTACTACTTCAACCTAAATCGATCTGCTTTAATTAATTAAAAAAACGTTAGTAAAAATAAAGTTTTGCTCAGTAAAAATTTACTTCTTCCCTTCCCAAAATAAAATATATATTAGTACTGATTTCAGTTTAATTCAGCTGTATAAATAAAAAAGTTCTAAATTTTGTACTGTTTTTGACCTAGATACCTGATTTTTTAAAGGAGATACTGCTGTACTTTATGTAAGTTACTGTTTTTGTTTTTATGATTTTAAAGCACAACATCTTGAAAATTTGTAAGAAATTTTAATTTAAAATTATAAATACGCATACTTATCATATGTTAACACGTCATACGTTAAAGTATAATAAATTTTTTTTTGATTATTAAAAAATACTGTTATAACGTTTTAATTGCAGTTTTATCAAAATTTTTGTCAAAAATATTTCAGAGCTATCTAAAAGTTAGCTTTTTAAACGTGATTTCTGATTAAAAGTTTCTTAACACTATGTCAACTTCTTATTTCATAAATTCAGTGTAGTATAAACAGATGTATACAAGTGAATATACAAAAAAATAGAAAGTCATTTTAAAAGTCAATCGATCCTAAATTGCTTTTTATTCAAAATAAACTTTGGTTATCAAATAAAAAATAAAAAAGTAAAAAACTTATCGTTGAAATAGTCAGCCATTTTATTTAAAAATTTTCAATACTTATTTTAACGAGGAATGTTTTAATAGGATTAGAATATTTATAAACAACGTTTCGCAAAAAAATTAGATGTACTTAGTTTACTTTTTCAGTCATATAATTAAGCAATAAATCGATTTATTTTCGAAATAATACAATTTTTATAATATTTTATATATAATATGACCATAAAAAAGTTCTTATTATCAGATTAACTCTTGATAATGCCTTAAGAAAGTAGCCACGTTGAATTATTTTTAGTTCTTTCCAACGTCACATGAAACTTATGATAACCAAGTAAAACTAAATAGAAACAGCTTATAAACAAGTTTTAAATTTATAATAGTTTAACATGATTTAAAATTATATCATATTTATTAAATAAAGAGTTCATAGATTATCTTATATTTACAATTTTTTTAATATTTGTTTAAAAAAGTTGAGAATATTCAGATATTGTTAACCTCATTACAGTAATTTATAAAATTTAGATATTCAAACGGACGCGTTTTACGTACTTAAATCTTTAAAATATTTTGAGTTAATATTACAAAAAATGGATCTAGTTTTTGTTGGCTTAACTTATATGACGTTACGAAAAGAATAAATGATACTGTTCAGTAAGAGATTAATAATAATAATTAGTTATAAATATGTTTTGTGTTTTTATGAGCTATTTATAAGTAAACGAAAAAAAAAACACAAATAACCCTTATATAAACTAGCCCTTAAAAGATGTTAATAAACGTAGTATTTGCTTTAACACCTTTCATGATAATAGTAAAAAAATAAAAAGGAGGAAAGTTTGAAAAACAACATAATTTCAATTTCAGGCATTAAGAAACCACAAACTGCTTCTGACATCTACCAAAATAAAATCTTTAACCGTTTCCGTTCATTAAAACTTAGACGAACTGAAGTTTGTTAGTCATTTCTATTGTGACTGTCATTAAAAAGAAAAAAAAAGCTAAATTGATGGTATAAAGCTTTCCTAGTTGGCTTAATAAAAAAATCTTAAACAAGAATAATATCTAAAAATAAAGCGTTCAAACTAGAAACAGTAATATTTTTATGAGCGTTTTATATCTGACTAGTTGTATTTATTTTTACATTTTATTTAAGTGTCTTAATTAAAATAATGGACAGTTAAGGTCTTTTTTAATGTTTTGCTTAATAAATTAAATTGGTAATGTTTAAAAATGTTTTATGTATGTTACACACCTTAGAAAGGATTAAAGTTTTTCACATTGAGTAAGGTAAAATTAGAACCACAAATTCATGTTGACTTTAAACAATCAATAATTATACCTGCATTGATCTTCTTCTTGTTCCAAAACTTGTAAGTTAAAATAGTTGTGACGATTGTTTTTTTTTTTTTTTTTGCTTTTATGTTTCTAAGCTTTAAACAAACACTAAACTTGACATAGTGAACTAAAATAACACTTGCGTCTAAAACTTCTTTATAAAAATACAAAAATAAAGATAATAGTTATCATTTTGAAACTAGCTAATTTATACTCAAAATCATAATGCTTGAATGTTTTTAAAAGAAACAGTTTAAATAAGGTGTTTCTGCGTTTAGTATCAGGATATTAAACAGTATTACTGAGTATATTTCTAAGGCGGTAGTTTACTGGTGTAATGTAAAAAAATAGCACAATAATTTTATTGAATTAGAATATATCTAAGTATTTTCAATAAAACATAGAGGTATATAACAGCATAAAACAGTTTTAAAGAATAATAAAATACTACTTACTTTCTATATTATTATATCTAGATTGAAGTTGAATATTAAATAATTATTCTTACTACTTAATATTAGTTTAGTAACTAGCTCAAATTCAAAGTGTATTCAAATATTTTGATTATAAATTAGTTTTTTGAGTGATAATTCTTATTTAAATAGTAGTAAAAACATTTAAGGGAAGTAAGTATAAGTAAGTTTTAGAGTTTTAAGTTATATTTAGAAATGGTTTAATTAAAAATATTTTTTTAGTTCGAATATAACAAAATAAAGTTTTTGTAGTAAGTAGCAGTGGCGTCGCGTGGTATTTTTATTAGGTGGTGCAGAATTTTTTAAAAATCCCCTACTTTAAAACTCTTTTTTATCTTAAATAAAGACTTTTTTCTATTAAAATTTTATCATCTACTTAAGAATTACTTTACTGAAGTTATTTTATACAGTTTTAATTTAACTAAAAGTCATCTTTTATCAATATAAAAAATTCGTTTTAATTTTTGAGAAATGATAATTCACAGTCAGAGGTACAAAAGAATCCTTATTAATATAATATAAACTCGAACAACAAATAAATCAAATCACTATAATAATATCTTTTTTTTTATAAGTTGGCCTTGAAATCTTTAGATGTTTCTTTTATAAAACAAAACAATTTGCTAAAAAAGATATTTAAAACACTAAGAAAAAAAAGTTATAACAAAAGTAATTATTTTTTGTATATATAAAAATATATATTGATACTTAAAAATTTAAAACTTCTCTTCAACAAAAGTATAAAATTTTCTAAAAATTAGGATAAAAGGTTTAATAAAAATTGCTTTAAAAATTATGGATAGTATAGGTTTTCAGTAAAATTTTATTTTTTTGGTGTTTTGGTTTGCTCCTTGTATAATAAATCATTGTACTCTCTGGCTTTGATCAGTTGTATCTAAAAGTATAATTGGAAATTTCAAGTTTGTTAAAAGTAACTATTAGCTTTCTGAAAACGTTAAAATAAGAAAAACATGAAAAAAGAGCCTATACACCCCTTCCCCCCACCTTACCCAACAAAATTTGGCACATTTTTTTTTACAAACATTTAGAATTTTATTAACTTTTTTCTAAATTTAATGTTTTTTTGTTGGAGGTTTAAAATTCAATAGTTCTTTAAGGGTATCTTTTCTTTATTTAAATTTAATTTGTTTTTCATTTTGATGACAGTATTTTTCTTAGGAGCTCAACATTTTTAAGTTTAGTTGGTGATGCTGTTGACTTTTTAAGAAATTTAAAGATAAATTATAAATATGTAACCATTATAGCATTAAAAAAAATGGTTAGTTAGTTTTCATGTTGCCATAGGGGTAAAAACTTATTTTTTAATTATAAATAAGCTTGTTATTTTCAGAGTAAAAAACTAAAACTGCTTTAGTCAGCCTGAATATTTTTCTAATTTGGTCTGTTTTAATTTATCTTGGGTCATCTTTAGTTTTTTTTTAATTTCTAAGTTATCCTGATTATGAGGCAAGGCAACCATGTTTCAGCAATTTTATCTAAAATTTTTTCTTTGTTAATAAAAAAATTAAACTAAAAGTTATATAAAGTAGACTAAGTTCTCCTAAAATGTTAAACTACTCTAAGGAATCAAGATTTCTAAGTTAAACCATTTACTTTATTTAAATATGTGACTGTATCAATAATACTAATTTTTATTTAATATAAATCTAAATTATTTTTCTATAAGAGTAAACTAGAAGTTTATAATAAACTTCTTAACATTTATTTTCAGCACTTAAATTTTATATTTAAAAATAATTTTATTAAATATCTTATTAACTTTATGTTAACAATAATCAGTTATAGTTAAGTTTATGTATGCAAGTTTAAATAAAAAAACAAATTTTTAAGACTTTGGTGATTTAGGTTTTTTGTCTATTTTTTTCAAAATATGTAATATATGACAAGTTTTGTTCTTTTATTGTTTCTTTTTAATAGAAGTGATCTTTTAAATTTAAAAAATCATGGGGGTACATAAACTTAAGTTTAATCCTTTGCACTTTGCAGTAGCTTAGCTTTGGTTTTACTTTATGTTGACAATAGCTTGTAGATCAGGGTTTCCCTAACTCATTTTCTAAATCGCCCCCTTTTAATAAATTTGAAAAATAATCGCCCCTCACGATTTTACAAAGTAGTTTTTCTCTTAAGTTCAAACTTTTGAGCCGAAAAAGTTGTGTTCAAAATGTAATGTAGTCTGGTACTTCTTATGCACGCCTTTTTGGGCTGTGTTCAAAGTAGTTTATAGGGCTTGAGACATAAGTTACATTTGTTTTCTTATAAGCCCAATAAAGTGTATTAAAATTATAATTATTAATAAGCCTTGTGTAATCTGTAATCAATCCTGTTTAGATATGAAATGTTTTGAAACTAATGAAACTTTTAGGATAGTATTGGACAACTTTTATAGTCAGCAATTCATATTTACTATAAAATATTTTCTAGTTTCCATTTGTTAAAAAAGTTTAATTGTGGGCTGCATAATTTAAAAAAAATAACGTATATGAAAATTAAAAAACTGCAGCAGAATTGTAATAGAATTATTAAGTATTATTGTGATCTAGAAAATACTATTGTAAACTGAAAACCAAATTGAAAGTGTATTTCAAAATGTTAAGAATCAAAAAAATAGCTTTGTTTATTTTGCACAAGTAGTTTTCAAGTTACTTAGCGGGTCGAAATTTGACTGGATCTTAACCGTACGTTACCCATCTGAAATTTTAACTTAAACCTGACACTATAATAATCTCTCATATAACGAATTTCGGACATTTAGAAATTAATACTAAGTAACTTATTTAAGCCGCACAAAATATTTAAACAATTTTTTAAATAGGCATATTCTAAGATTACTATACCAGAGATTAAAAACCTATAAAATAATGAACAGTTTATTTTACATATAATAAAATAAATATTAAAACATAATATCTGACCTAGTTTGAGGAAGTTTGACCGACTGGTTGATTATCTCACATGAAAAGTGGTTTCATCAACAGCTTCAGTTAATGCAGTAAAATTATTAATTTCAATGCTAAGATATATTATAAGCAAGTTAGTTGTAAAATTAAAAATTTAATTTTTAATGTAAAAACTATATGTTTTGTACTAGAATAGCATTAAACAGTATTTGACTTGGAATAACCTTTAATAAACTAAACCTTAATTTTAACAATTCCTTTTTTTATAATTAAATTCAAAAAAAAAATCAAAAGTTTTAAAATTAATTCTGTGTACAGAAAATAATCGATTTTAAAATCTTTTAATTAGGTTAAAATTTTTTTTGTAACTGTAGCATTCTTTTTGATGGCTTATTTAATACTTTTTAAATTAATTTTTTCTCTAGTTATTAGACTATAATAATTTACCAGAAGAAAATAGTGAAAAACTAAAAGCTAGTTTTGAAATATTAAAATAAAAAACACAATCTAATTGCTTATATATTAAAAATTTAGATAAAACAAAAAACAGTTGTATTAATAGTTTAAAATTCCTTAATATATTGATTTTTTTAACAATAATAAATCAAGTAAGAAAATAAAATTGAGTTTAAGAATCTTTTAAATGAAAAATTTGAAGTCATTTCAAACAGAGACTTCAAATTTATACTCTTATAAAACCAAAAATAAAAATTGAAATAAAAACTTTAATAGTTATCAATTTTTACTTATTTACACAGATTAAACAAGTTATAAAAAAACTATGTCAAATATATTTCTTTAAAACAAATACTTTAATCATTATGCTATAAAAACTTTTAGTGAAATGTAAAACGACAAATATAAACTACAAAGTTATACAAATCAAAATAAAACTATTAAGAGATTTAAAATATAAACCATTTAATAAATACAGTAGACTTCCGCTTGAGTTCGCACTTTGAAAAAAATCAAAAAGTGCAAACTTAAATATTATTACCATTTTTTTACAAAAAGATAATTTTAAATATGTTATATGCAATAACGTTATGCATAAACATGAAATCAACTAAAACATAAAACAAACATTCATTAAAACACAGATCTATATAAGCTATTAAATGTTATGTATTTTTTGTTTTAATAATACTTAGTTAGTTATAGACTTTATTCAAGTTAAATTTTAGAAAATATAAGTTTGCACTTTTTTTTGGGTAAAAAGTGCGAACTCAAAAGGAAGTCTACCGTAATTAGTATTTATTAGGCATTATGCAAACCTGTTGTAGAATAAATAACTTAATAAATTTTTTATTATAAAAAGACTACTTAAATACAATACAAACCAGGTTAAATAAGAAGTAAAAGGTTAAAAAAAAATGAACTTTCATAAAATAATGTCTGCTAATGAAGTCTAATATAATGCGAAAAATGAGTTTTAATACTGCTTGCAAGTTTTTCTAATCTAATTCTTACTCAGTAAAATAAAGTCTCCTTTACAAATATCTAGATTAGATCTTTTGCTCAAGATGTTGATAACTGATCTGAAAGCTTTCTCAACAACATAGCTAGAAGGAAAAACTATAAACAACAATCTAATTTCCTCCTGAATCATTGGATCTTTTGCCTTAGTTTTTGTTGAGTCCAAAAGCTTTTATATCGTTATTTGGAAAAATTTACTTTCAGTTCAAGGTCAGTTTGTAAGTCTGAGAAGGTTTCCTGTAAGTCGTTTACTTCAAAAAGATCTGCCTTAAAGGGATCTATATTTTTATCTATATGATAGCTTTTTTGTGTCAAATCGAAACTTTACTACTTAATAAGTTGAAATTGTTAAAAAATCCAGATTTTTTTAGGTTTTTTTTTTGCCTAAACTGTCAAATTCCAGGTTTTTCTAGGTTTCTAGGTATATTAGCAACCCTGTATAGTTTTATTTCTTTGTCTAACTTAGTGACTTTTCAAAAAAACAATTGCTAATATCATTAGGTGATATAACTATCACCTCATGATATTTCCAACAAAAATAAAAGTATACAGGGTTGCCAGTTTACCTAGAAGTTTAATAATATATAACATATTTTTTTACAAACCGTTTATGATCCCAGATAGTATTTATGTCAGGTTATAAAATGGTGAGAGGGATTCCGATCGTCTATGATCTATGTAATTGTTAAATAAGAAAATATATGAATGAAAATATGTAATTTATTTAAAAGTAGGAGTCATAAGTACTTGATTTTTTTCTTTATATTTTACATAAACAAAATAAACTTTTTTTGTTTAAGTTTTACTTCAGGGTCAAATATTTATTAGCAAGCTAAAATTAGTAAAATAGCAATATAAAGAGTAAAAATCTAATGACAGCCTAAAATTTTCAAATCGCCCCCTTTTCGCCCCTTTTCGCCCCTTTTCTAGTTATTGCCCACCCTTTCGCCCCCTTACTAATTATCGCCCCCCTACTTACTAAAATCGTCCCCAGGGGGGCGATATTGCCCACTTTGGGAAACCCTGTTGTAGATGATACTTAAGCAAGTCCTGTTTTAGGGAATTTTCAACTTAACTTATTTATCGCAAGATATTGATTTTTTGGTAATTCTTGAAGAAATTTTGCTTTTTTGAGTTCATTTGCGGCAGTCAGCTAAGAGTTTGCGGCAGTGTAGTGGGCAAAATGGTCGTTTTCAAAATTAGAGTTTTAAAAGAGATTTCGTTTAAAAAATAACGAAAAGGTTATAGATACTTATTTTTTTTCTTACAAAATTTCAAGGTGGTGCAGTTGCGGCAGTGCAACACCCCACGCGACGCCCCTGGTAAGTAGTGTTTATAATGTCATTTGCTCTTTTTGTATTAGAAATAAAATCTTCTCTGCTAGCTTCGTAAACTTTAGTTTATAAAACCTTAAGCTAAGAGTTATTTATAAATTAAAAGTGCTTTTACTATTATACTTTATTGTGCAAAGATGAACTCGGGCATTATAATCTGAGCCGCTTAGAAAATACACACAAAAAAAAAAAAAAAGGAACAAATTACATTTATTAAAAGTTAAATAAACTAAACAAAACATAGTAAAAAATTACAAACAAGTAGTCCTGTATGATCAAATATAATTTAGTATAAACAAAAACAAAAATAAAAATTGTCATGTACAAACTTATGCATTGACTATAAAAGGTTATACATTTACAAAAACTACATATGACAACTTAACTAAGTTAATAAAACTAAACTTAAATAAATTTTATAATTTAACTAGAAAGTACTAAAGTATTTGGAGAAACTAGAACATATTTTTTAACTATATGTATGTATAAATTAAATTTAGTTTTGTTTATACTGATAAAGGTGTTATAAGTTACAACTTAATACTGACTATCTATAAGACTTACTAATTATAAATTCCGTCCCTTATTAAATAAATAGTTTGTAAGTGACTGTCTACTTCATAAAATTTTCTTACGTTTTACGTTTTTAGAGAGTCAATTAAGCTATAAAATACTTAAATAAACCAATAAACTTTAAGAAATGTTATACAGTTTTATTTTATAATAAAACTAATATAACGTTTATTATTAACTAACTTTAGAAATTATGTAGTCAAGAATTTTTAGAGCACTTGATAGCTTAAAATTTCGTCTCCGGATATATATTAAAACATTAGTCACAATTATTGTGACTTAAAAACTGAAACATTTTACGTTAATCATTTTAGTTATATAAGCGTAATGAGTTGTATTAATTAATGTTATTTATGTTTGTGAGTGTAAGCTCCACTAACAAAACTTTGCATGACTATTTAAACTTTAGTATGTAAAGTTTTGTAATTTTTGTAGGTATATTAGTGATATAATTGTATACAAAGTTAGAATGTTGAAAACTACAAATAGCTGTATGATGATAAAGATATACTGACTTGATAACGTTAATATCTAAATAACATATACTATAATAATTATCAAGAGGTCTCTTACTAGGTCTATATCAAGGATAAACAAAACCATTTATCCCTGTTACTTATGAGTTTTTGTTAGTTTATTAGCTTTTAATTTAAAGTTATATGATTAGGTATTGTATAAATATACTGAACACTATTTAAATGGTATTTAGATTAGAGTAAGCTAGTAATTGTATAGTTTATTTAAAAAGAATAAAAATCTTTTTGACTAAAACTACGTCTTCTAATCTGTCTAACTTGCTCATTACTAAAACAAAAAGTAATTCACTTAATCGAATAAAGTAATACCATAAAATTTTGTGCTCAAGTATGTTTTGTAAAGTGAATTCACTATAATATTTCGTAACAGTTTCTTGAATGAATTAATCAATTAAACTAAATGGTAAAATAAAATCTTAAATGATAAATTTAAACATATACCTACTTTTACTTTGTAACAATTAAAACTATGAACAATGAATTTTTTTTTTTGATATTTTAGTTGTAAATTCTTGTTTGGTTGTAAGTTCTTATAAAATATCAAATTCGATATATTTTGCGTAACAAATCAAAACGCAATAACTGTAGTTAAAAACAGGTTTTAACAAAGATTATTATAGAGTAAAAATTGTAGTTTTTCAAAAGTCAGTAAGTATACAAAAATAAAATAATACTTCGTTAGTATTTTATTAATTTACTATACAATCACGGTGTACTTTGATCGTGATCTTAGGATATAACTGTTTTGTTAAAAACATTTATGTAGTCAACAACTTTAGTATTAAGTATACTATTACAATATTATAAGAAATATAATTAATGTATATGATATACAATAATATATGAATTAAAAATATAAAGTTTCTAAAAGCTGTGAAAATACTATATAGTTATTTTTCAATTACTACTATGCAGTAACTTACAAAATGGTAACAATTATATCATCCATTTTACTTAAAATATTTATAAATTAAAAGTTTTGGTTGTAGGTATCAGATTATTCTTTATAACATGACTATAAATAGAATATATATTTTTTGTGTAGTAAATTATTATTTTAAACTTTTCCGATTTCAACGAACCTTATTGATCAAATGTTATATAGTTTACATAAAACCTTATAGTGCAAACTAATATTTCAGTTATTTTCATCTTAGTAACTAAGTATCTAATTAATTTACTAATGTCATTAGTATCTTACACATATTTTTTTTCTGCATAAGACTTTAAGTGTATCTAAGGTATGTGACTTAATAAAAGAATTGTTTTTCCATTCAAAAGGACATTCGACCAAAAATTTTAGCACTTAGCTCGTCGTTCTATAAACAATTAATGATTATTTTAAAAACTTGTCGTGTTTTTTGTTTTAAAAACAAAACCAAGTACTAAAAATCAAAATAAAAACACAAAGTAAGATTAATTACGCAAAGTTATAGATTAAGATTCTAATTTTTGCAAAAGTTATAAGTTTTTAGTATATTTATAATAAAATGTGTTAACACTTTTTTAACAGTATTAAAATAAATAAGCTTATATGTTAAGGGATGTTTCTTTTAAAAAACTAAATTATCTGAAACAGCAAAGCTTAAGTCAATATATATATATATATATATATTGCAGTTTACGAATAAATATCTTTTTCTATCAATCAATAAATTGAGAGTATTAGAACGTGGATAGTAAATACCGCCTTTTGATTTTTTTTTAGTTTTAAAACTACTTCTACTATTTTTGTTGCGTATATACTTAAAAACAAAGCAATAAAACTTAATTTGTAGTATATAAAGCTTAATGAACAATAAAAAGTGCTTAAAAGTTTTGGTTTGAGTGTAAATCTTCCGCTTATTGAGTCGTAAACCACGTTCTAATCAAAGTTCTCTACAATATTAAACTACTTTAGTTCTAAATTCAAAAACTTAAAACATAGATAATAAAGTTTAACCTATGTCTTGTTAGAAATTGCTACATATAACTTTTGCATTATAATTTGTCGTTAGGCCATTTTATAAATATCGAAGTTAATTTTTAGATTACTTCTTTATATTGAATAAAAAATTATAAAAGTTTAAACTTAAATGCTAACTTTTACTTAAAATCTTAAAAAATTAAAATTACAGCTGTAAGTGTAGTCTAAGGATATTACAAATGTAACCAAGTTTTAATCTAAAGTCATAATTACATTGAAAATCAAAAGAGGTTTATATTCTAAAAATATATTCATAAACAAAAAAAAAAGTTTTTCAGTTTGTTGTATAAAAAATCCAATAAAAAGAAATATATACCTTTTTACGTACATTTTGTTACCTTTTTGTATGACTTTACTTATATAAATACTTTTTTTAAACTTGTGAACAGCATAGTTTATTTTCCTTTAATGAATTGGATTTTTATTAAAAAGACTTTTTTTTCATATTATAATTAATAATACTTTAACAGACTATTTTTCTACACAAAACACATACTTGTTAAACTTTTTTTTTGTATGGTGTTTATAAAAAGATAGCAATATAATAATAAATAAAATTTTAATTTTTGAATTAGTTTTAACATAATACTACAACAAAAAAATTACAAAATATTTCCAATAAAACCACCGTTTAAAATACTTTTAAGATAGTACTTTGCAAGAATATAAAATGATATAAGAATGTTTTATTGAAGCTCTCTAACCATTAGTAATTGTATTTATATAAAAACGTTAAAACATTTATAATATTAAACAATTTTACAGGTTATTCAGTTGTTTGAAGATGAATAGAAAGATATATAAAATACTTATTACTAAATAAAAAAATATTCAAAACAAGGTTGTTTTTTTTTTAATTTATACCGTAGTTATAACTCCTTTTTTTTTTTTGTTTTTTTAGGACAAAACTCCTGTTATTTTTTCTATAATAAAAGATTATAGTAGCAAAAGTTAAATAAACTTCTAAACAAAATTATATTTAGAACTTTGTAGTTTAAACGGAAAAACTTTTAAACACAGGTAGTTTTTTAAACTTAAAAATTTTAAATTACTTAATAAATTTTAAAACTTTGCAAATCCACTTCTAATTAAACTTTTGTTTCTTATTTAAACATTTATGTTAACTAGATGTTTTCATACTATGATAATTTATAGTCACAATTACTGTGGCTTTTAAAATTTAAGCGTTGTCAACTTGCAACTTCAAACACGTGAAACTAAGAATTTTAGCTAAAATATATTTTGCAGCAACAATATAATTCTCAATTTAAACTGTTGTTACGTCACTATTACATAAAAAGTACAAACGACAATCGAGGTTTGTTTCCCACTGTTTTGGCAAAAATATACTTTGCACCATGTTCTTTCACATATTTGCTAAATAAAGTATTATTTTTATAATAAGTTATTTGTTCATAGACTTAAATAGTAAAACCTCACATTAAAGTTATATAGTTAAATTACTTTTAACATATAACTAGTTTTACGAGAAAAAAGGTTAATAAATAAAATAAAAAATAAAAACAAAGCTACCGACCGAGGGTAAGGGTCAGAGGTAACAGTGATAGTAAAAGAAATGAAAAAAAATACCAAATAAAATACAATAAACTATAAAAAAAAAAAAAGATGATATAAAATAGTAAAAAACCTGAAGGTATGGGCTGGGGGTGACAGAAACAAAAAAAAAATCTAATAAAATTATCAATCAATATTAAAACAGGAGATTAAAAAACGTTATGAAATGTTATAAAAAATCCATTACATATAATTAAAAGTTTACCGACTAATGATAAGAGCTAGAGGTGATAGTGCCAGCAAAAAACAAAAAAAAAGTTAGAAAAAAAAAAAATTTCATATTGTGCAAAAGTGTCCTATCGTGCTAAGTAGACGCTCGTGTAAAAGAATCACCCTGAAAAATTGTCTCGTGCAAAAGTGTCATCTCGTGTAAAAGGGTCCCCTCGTGCCAAGGTGACGCCAAGGTGACATCCATAATATTAATTAGACACGGATTTTAGTTGTCTTAAATTATTGTAAAAATAAATAATATAAATACTATAGACCTTATAAAGAATTTTGTAAGATAACTCTTTTTAAGTACATAATTTATTTACACTTTGTTTTTTTTAATTTTGTTTATAACAAAAAGAAAATCATTTGTAAAACCATAATATAGTTACAATGATTCAATTAATTTCTATTGTTTTTTGTCAATATTTGTTCTGACTTTTGGTTATCTGACTTTTTTAATTATCATTTATAAAATTAGAAAAAAATAATGTTTTTATATTCTAAACTTGAATCTTCTTCAAGCTTTTAAATGTAAAGTTTTTAAAATAGGTTTTATAATAATTTAAACTTCAAAAACTCATTACTTTACTTCAAAAGATCTAAAAAAAATTAAAAGATTCATATAAGTATGAACAAAGGTTTTGGTTGTAATAGTTTTAAGCAATAAGTTTTACAAGTTCTAGTAATTTACTAATAGTAAATTTATATAACTAGTTTACTTACATCTAAGAACAATTAAACTTGTTAGTCAAAATTTCAGTGACTTTATGATTTGAATATGAAAATTTAGATATTACCCTTAAACTAAATTTTTATAGTTTGTTGGTTAGTATTTTGATAACTATTTTTTCTCAAAGAAGTGAACATTGTAAAAGTACTAATCAATTATAGCTTAATTACTTACTTCTTTATAGTAGATCATGCTCCGCAAACCTCTTTAAAATTGTTTGTAAATATACTTAGTATTATTTTTTAAATCAATTTTGATGATATTAAAAAAATATATTTTTTAAATTGATATTGATTAAAAATTATTGTTTACAGTTATTAGTCACAATGTAGTGACTTAAAAACTGGAATACCATACCAGAAAGCATTTCTCTAAACAGATTCATACTTTTATAATTTTAATTGTTAGTATTAGTTTGTGGGTTGTATTACTGATTACACTAAAATCTACTCTTTAGTATGTAAGTTATGTAATTTATATGATAGTTCAAATTTTTTTTCTATCGACAATAGAATAAAAAAATATCTTAAAATGTATATAAAATTATTAAAGTAAGTTATTAAATACTATATATATTATTAATAATGTAAAATGTTGGCTTTATCCAGACAAAACGCTTTGTGTTATTGATAAAATGCATATAACTTTTGATAACACCTATGCAAAACTGACTATGTGCTAGAATGATTTTCCGTACAAAAGTAATGCTGATTAAAAGTTGCATATAAAACTAGTTTGGTGGAATTAGTTTGGAGAGGAGTTTCTACAGTTATCTTTTTTAGTTGGAATTTATCAAGTGTTATTTGACTCTTGTATTTGTGAGTAAAAAAAAAATTTATACTTCTAAAAGTATTAGTTATTTCGTATAAAAAAAAATTATACCGTGAGTAATTTTCAGACTCTCAGTCTCATGATTTATGACTTTACTTATACTTATTGTTATAGTTTTACAATTAAAACTGTTTTATCACTTTATTGTGTTGAATATCTGTTAAAGCACTCAGTAAATCTGACGATTTTATTAAGTAAACTAATAGTTTTTCTAAATTAGGACTAAAAACTTTTTTCAGAACGGTTACGAAAACTTAGGAACTAACTTTTTTAAAATAGCAATTCTAGCCGTGTATTTTTTTAAAATAGCGTACATAAGGGATTGACGAGTTGTATGAATTTACAACATTTATACGATCATAAATATTAAGTAGTTAATTTAACCTAATAGAATGATGATGAATTGTTAAAGATTTAACTAACTAAGATTGTGATTTTTTTTTTCAATAGGTGTCTTTATATAAAACTTTGTAAGCTAAAAAATTATATTTATCTAAACAAGTAAAAAGGTGTTTCACACAGAAGTCAGGTGAAAACACAAACTGACACTTTAATCTACAATATAAATAACTGAATAATTTAAAAATTCTAACTAGGTTGTATACTTTTTAGTTTGTAAGTTACTACTATTGTGACTAATGTTTTATCTTTAAACTAATATTTTTCGTGACATTGGTAATTGTTTCATTAAGTTTATAAAAAAATATTTTGTGACAATTAAAACGAGAAAACATGTTTCAAGTAAAACAAATTTAATTTTAAACACTGAAAATAAACTTAATTTAATTAGGTCATGAAAATGACTTGAGTATACGCTAAAACTTTAAGAGAATTTTAAATGATATAAACCAGTATCAGTTGATAAAAAAATTGTATGTACTTTCTAAAAATAATCTTTTTATCAAGTCACAAAATCAATGACTTACGATTTTTTATGTTTTATGTTGGTCATGGATAAAGTAAAAAACGAAATCCGTTCAACTTTTTTTGCCTAGTTATTACTAGGAGCATTTTTTATTTGCTATTATAGTGCAATTGTAGTCCTAGACCTGTGGTTTAGCTCTTAGCGCGTTGAGCTCTTAAGACTTTTACTGAATTTACCTTACTCATTAGGTTTAACTTAGTAATTAATAAGTATGTAATAAACTTAATATATATAATTTCTTTAATGAAATGAGTTTATTGAATATGTGATATTAAAATGATAACTAGAAGGTAGAATGACAAATCAGCTAATTTATCAGTAGAATAAAACTGCGAATATAAACACAACAAGTAAGCAGCAAATTCTACAAATCAAAATGTCTCAATAATGTTTTTAAAGTGTCTGAATGTCACAATGTTAAATTCAAAATAGGTTTTACTAATAATACTACTAATAATACAGAGTCTTAATATATGTCGTGCTTCATGCACAACGATGGCTAAACTATGCACAATACAATACGATAATGCAAATTAACATCAACATCTTATAAAATGAAAATAATAAAAAAGTTCCTATAATCAATTCATGTGCCTCTTGCACGGTCTTATGGCTTAACTGAGGAAAATAACCGACATTGTTCAAGTTTTATTGATTTGATAAACAATCGTCTAACGCCCCCTGGCGGTCATTTAAAAACAACAAAATACAAATTTTTGTTACATTTTCCCTCCTAACAGTCCTCTACCGAAGCTGTTTGGGGGGCTTTGCAACATTTTAAAGTGTTTTTTTTATGAATATAAACGCATAATTTTTGAATATTAATATTTAAAATTCTACAAAATTGTTAAATAAAAATATAACTGTTTTCAAGTGAAATGCGGTTCTTATAAGTGTTTATACAACAGTGAAAAGTAGATAATACTATCTGTCAGTATTTTTAAGATGTGTTCCTTCCATCGGTTGCCGTCAGCTGCTGCTTATTCTGCGTGCCTCTACAATCTGACCACTTTTAGGCGCTAAGCATGTCTGTTTGTTGAATACCTCTCTTCAATTCGGTTTGATCTCCTTGTAACATCAGCTGTGGTGTATAATAGCTACCAATGACTTAATATCTCAGAAACATTGATTTGTGTCTCTTCAATCACCTGATGACGTATGTGGTGTTTTCTCCGTTAGGCTGTGCACAAGAGCAAGTAGTTGCGTCTTGCGTATAAAACAATTTTTTGCTTGTTTGCATCGTTGAGAGACAGTTTGTAAATTATTGGTTAATTTTTATGATTAATGTATAACATAATCAAATTTTTCCATCATTTTTGCTTGCTCAACCATTAATATAAAAAAATTTAGTACAAAAGTACTTTTTATAAATGGACAAGGCAAACAATTAAAGAACATTAATAGTGATATCGATAAAAATGTTAATTGTTAATATTTCAAAAGTCGTTTGGGGTTAATTTGAAAGAAAAGTATTAATATTTTTAAAATTCTTTTAGCTAACAGCTTTGCTCAAATACATTGTTAATAAATTTTAGTTGTCAAAAATTTAAGTTATTTAAGTCTTTTTATTAGAACATAATACAGTTAACCTCTTAAACTTATTGCTTAAAACAAACGATTTTAATAAAAACAAGATATAAAAGCAATATGTGAAAGCATTTAAAATTCCTACTGTGGCAAAGGTAATAATGATAATCTCCATGCACAATGCAACATAAACAACTTTTATTTTTTCTTAAATCGCAAATTTTTCATGCTTTTAATAAAACTTTGCTACGAGTTAAGTTTAATTACCCGAGTTTAAAATACGTGACTAGCCAACTATATCATGTTAATATAAATCATTTTAAATTTTATAGGTCAAAAAGATATTGGCTTAAGAGAACATATTAATTAAGTGTTTCAAATAATTTTACACATGTTTTAAATTCAAAGTTGTAAAAATTCGACCTAAATTTAAAAGGCCAAAGTTTAATTAAGTAAACGATGTATTTTTTTTTTTAAATGCACACTATTGAACTTAATTTGGTTCTTAAAATAGCTTGAAAAAGTTGTTATTATGGTCGTAAAATTTGACCTATATTAACTTAAAACACATTTTTACAAGCCGTTTTACTTTTTAAACCGAGTTGCTGTTTTAATAACTCTTTGTGGAAAACCTTTTGAAAACTTTTTATCAGCTGCATTGTTACTCGAACTTTAAGCAATAATAAACTTTTTTGTTACAAAAAAAATAAATACTGACTTCATACATTGTTTTTGTAACGTTCTTTTCAAAAATAAACTTGCTCCAATACATATAAAATTCAAAACTAAAAACTCTTTAAAACCTCTCACCACAAGAAATTATAAAACTTATAACCATAAAATATAAAAATGTTTAACAAAAAAATCTTAAGATCCATATAGAATCTTAAAAATACAACAAATTAAAAAATATTTTGACAAATCTTAATTTTATTTTAAACTGATTATGTTTTTCTTAATAAGGTTGTTTTTAAAAAAATACTTAAAGTATTCAAAATTTATTTTTCAAAATAATAAACAATTTCGAAATCGTTGTTTGAAAGCTTTTTACATTTAATCACATTGAACTTATAAAGATTGCGTAAAACAGTTCTTAAGCTACAGAAATTTTACAGTTTACCGTTAAGTTGACTAATGTCAAAAAACATTTAAATCAAGTTTAATTATTTAAGCTTTTAGTCCAAACAAATTAAAAGCTTTAAAGCAACAGAAGTTTTTAATTTAAATAAATCTTTGAATAAATATTTATGACAACATAATATCCAAACTAACAAATTTGCTGCTATATCACTTGTTTAAATATATATAGAATATTGTTTAATTGAATTTAATGAAATTTAGTCAAACTTTCTAATAAGTGTTTCCTTAAATTTTTATCCTGTTTTTTTAAAAGTGTTCTCATAGATTTTAAAAATTTTAAGGTTGCTTGCCTGATAAAAATTCTTATTTACAATATCTAAGCTTTTGAGACTAATAGTGTTTTGAATCTTTACTTTCTGCATTGTTGTAAACTAATTTGTTGTTATCTGAGTCGTATCCAGATTCACTGTTTTCAGAAGATTCGTAGCAGTCGGAGTTTTGTTCATACATTTCATAAAAAATATTTGTTACTCTAGGATCATGTTCGTATGTATATCTACTTCTGTAATTGCTTGGTCTCCTTCTATACTGATGATTTCTTAGTTTGCAATAACCATTAATTATATAATTGTTTTGTTGAGGCCTTTGCTGACTATAGCTTGGTCATCTGTTTGGGGCATACTTGGACCCCCGGACAGGTTTGCCATTCGGACCTGATACGTTTGAGGCCTCAGGCATGTTCTTATTACCAATAACAATATCGAACTGGACAACTTCGCCTTATGCGACTGATCTTGATAGCTTATTTGGGTTGATTTTGGTAATAGCAGTTTGATGGACAAAAACATCAGTGTTTTGATCGTCACGATGAATAAAGCCATAGCCTTTTCAAACATTAAACCACACCACTTGGCCAGTAATTCCAGATTCTAAAGTCTTTTTAGCGCTTAAACTTTTATGTCTAGCTGTGTTAAACGTTCTAAATGTACTAACTAAAGGAGTCTTTTTGGTAGCAGACGAAGAGTATTTTACAAATTTTTGATTATCTTCAAGTACGGAAATGCTTTGGTTTTAAATTTAGGTATTTATAGGATGATGATTGGCATTTTCAATTATGCGGTTGTATTAATTATTTGAACTAATATTTCTTTAATTGTTAACATAGTAATTTGATTTAGATCGTTCTTTATTAAATCTGTTAGAACTATAACTTACATTTTTTCTTCATCGCTTGTTTGCTTTAAATCCATACCACAAATGTGCATCACATACCTTTTGAAATCTGCTAATCCTAGTGAAAGGCTACGGGACACCCTGTTGTTCAAACGGTTTGGTAATAGGTGCAAGTATAAAAAGTTTTACAGTACCTCTTCGCTTTTCAAGACGAGTAAACACCTTTTTACTTAAATGTTCAGGTCGTACCTACTAACAGACTTAAATTCTTTCTTTAGCAGTAAAACATGTGGCAAAACTCCATCTTTTTCCAAGAGATATTTACGTGAACTTCCAAATTATCTATCTTTAGACGCTGTACACAAATTATAGTCTAACATGTCTTTGTTTGGCCAAAATTCACGAATCATCCGGTATTTTTGAGTATTTTCAATGATGCCATGGTCAGTTAAGTGTTCTCCGGAATTAATAAATTGTGTCTTTGAGTCATCAATATCAAATTTAAATGACTTCAGCCATAATTCTCCATAATCAATTGATTTTGATTAAAGTTTATAATCATTAACGTAACATTTAGATTTTATCTATATTACATTAATTTTATAGCAGCACGTTAAAAACTTGTACTTTTGTTTGTCAATGTCTAACTTTGTTTTAATAAATTCACTGAAATTTAGTATACAAACAAAAAATATTATTTCGATTATTTGAAAATATTAGCTTTAACTTTTTTTAATAAAAAAAGGAAAAATTATAGTTCAGCTTTTAGTGACTTATAAACTGAAGAGACCGGAAGTTGTTTAATTTGTTTACGTAATATTTAAAGTAGTTTAATATACTTTTCATATATAACATTGAATTAGTTTTCGACTTTCTGTTTTCAAAATGTTTTTCAATATGCCCTTTTTTAAAAGTATAGACTAAAGCTTAAAAATGTTATAAAAGTCTGATTTTATTAATTTTCTTTTTTCTCAGTAGTTGTTTTTAACTAAGAAATTATAAACGGTATAAATCTTTCAAAAAAAAAAGAAATTTTTTTTTTGCTTATTCTGATTTAAACTTAGTTTAAAAATTAAAAATAAAGTATATCTAAATAGCTTGCTGTAAATTGTTTAAAAACAACTACTTTAGATGTTATGATCACGATTAGAGTTTAAAACCTTATTCGTAGTTTTTAGAAAATTGTCAAAATAAAATTTTTCTACTTAATAAGTATACTTTACTTATAACTTTATAAATACAATGACTTGTAAACGAGAGATTTTATAATTAATTTAGAATTTATAGGAAAATAAGAGATGTATATTCTATATAATCACTATGCAAGATGATGATTTATCTATTTTATGACTTTTTTTAGTAGAACCTTTCTAATGATAAATATCCACAAATTATTATATTATTTTTAAGTTTTAAAAAATTCAGTAGTTGCTTTTAAAAGAACTGCTTTAAAACTTAAAAAAAAATTTTTAACAAAATTTATAGTGTTAAGTGGCGAAACTAAGATCTAAGAATTTAAAACAACCATCATAAGTTGATTGAAATAAATGAAGGTTAATTTAGACGTATGAAACAGAACACAACCATAAAAGTTCACTTTAAACCGAAACTACATTATAATTGACTATTAGTTACAATTACAAGTACTAGTACTCTGTAAGTACTAAGGTAACAATACTTAATTTTAAAAAGTTGTTTTAAGTTTTTTAAAGTTTCAACGTTTAAATTAGTATTTTTCTACTAAACTTAATGATAGAATGCTAAAAATAAATTTCAAAACTAGAATATGAACCCGTTGTAATTAAAAGATTAAACCTATAGTTAATGATTTTAAAACAAATTATAAAATTTTTATGACATCAATGATTTTATATGTGCCTATTTATTCTCTATTTATTATAGTATTTGCTTTAGTAGACTATTTTCCAATGACATTGACTTACACATTTAACAAACAAAAACATTTTTTTAAAGAACCTAAAATAATCAGTTAAAAGATTTAATAAGAAGCAAAATTTTATTTCTCTTTATGTTCTAAACTAAGTCAAAATTAAAATTGGAAAGTCTAATTAATCGATGTCTAGTAATTAAGGTTTTTAATAGTAGTTGGTGAATTGTTAGAAAATTATCTGAATTAAGTATCTTCTCCTCAACAAAATAGTTATCATTGAAACAATTAAATTTAATATTTTGTGTAATTAATATTTGTAACTATTTTAATACTAGTTTTTTTTTCTTAAACTAATAACAAATTCCTTTTTTTTGCTTTTTCAGAACTCTATTAAGACTAAAAAATTGTTTTTTTTCCTGAAAATAAGAGATATTTTTAATATGTTAGAAAAATAAAGTATAGTTTATTGTGTACTTAAAAAATTGTTATGACTAGATCTACAATAAAAAATCGACAGATAAACACTTTTAATCTTTAAAGTATAACTATACAAAGAAGTTAACAATTGAAAACTTATCTCTAAATTGAGTAAAAATTTTAATTTTTAAATCAAATAAAGTTTTACAATTACTAGTCAATACTAGTAATTTACCAATAAAAAAGTTATATTACTAGTTTATTTACATCTAAGAAAATTTAAACTAGTTAGTCACATTTTTAGTGACTTACAAACTGAGACGAAAACGACCTAACGGAATGACAACGCAATTTAATAAATTTTTATTGTTATATGTCACTATTAGTTTGTGTTTTTAAAATTATTTGAACTCATTCTTACATATTTTTTTCCATGTTCAATTACTAAATTTTTTTTATTTCGAAAAGTTCATATAGATTCAATCCATAAACTAAATCTTTATAAACTATTGTTTAGTATTTTGATAATTCTTTTTTTTTTTGAAGAAATAAAGAAAGTTGTAAAAATACTAAAAAGTTAAAGCTTAACTAGAATAAAACTTTCTACAGGAGTTCATAATCCGCAAAACTATGCAATTTTTTTGTAATAAAACTTTGTATTATTTTTTTAACTCATTTTGAATGCTTTAAAAACAAGTAGCTTTTTAAATTTAGTTTGTAGATTTTAAATATCTTTGATGATTGTTAAAATGATTGAGAGTTGTTAATTACAAATATTAGTCACAATGCAATGACTTACAAACTAGAACTGCCAATACTTTACATTTTCACGAAACAGATTCATTACTTAGAAGTTTTAATTGTTAGTATCAGTTTGTTGGTTGTATATAATTCAATCATTTTAAATGTGCAATTTAGTGTGAAAATTATGTAAGTTCTACTTATATTAGTATACAAGTTAAATTTTACCTTAAAAGTTTTCTTTTTCCGTTGACAAAACCTAAATAGACAAATTATATTTAAATCTATATAAAATCTAAATACAGCGTATTTGTATTTACCTGTGAAAAATTGACGTCATGCGAACAGAGTTCATAAAAAATAAAGATTATTGTATTATAAAAATTATTCAAAAATAAAACTGTGCAAAAATGACTCTCTGTGCAAAAGTGATGCTGTATAAAATTTACATGAAAGTTTATTTAGGTAGAAATTGGTACGGATTGGAATTGATTTAGGTTGGGATTGTGTGGGTTATAATAAATTGGGTGAAGATTGTTCGGATCCGAACAGAGCATGTCACAAATTTAAAACTAAGTTAAAAAGTAGGTTTCTTTAAATGTTAAGTTTTGAAAAAAAATAGTTGCCGCCTATTACAATATATAAGAAGTAAGTTTTTTTTTTAACATTCTGTTTTTTAGAGTATAGTTGAATCTAAGTTAGTGATTAGTTATTTTAATATATTTAACTTAGCAATTTTGCTTTATATAAAATATGTTATGATATATTATTGTTTTACAATATACATTATTGATATTAGTGGTTGAAAAGTTTTTTTTATTCAACGTTTTTATCAAGTTTCATCGTTAAACATAGTATTTGTATATGTTATACAAGCTTTTTTTGTGACATAGATAATTTAAATACCATTAAAAGCTTTTTTATGTATTGTATTTAAAATATATTTATTATTATGAGAGAATGTATTTGACAACTGGCAAGTGGTACTGCTAGCTTTTTATATATATTTGATTTAATTTAAATTTAAATTATAAGATTTTATAAAAATTATTTTTAAGTCATTACTACTTTGAGTAAAAGTGTCAAACAAATGTTTTAAAGTTTAAAAAAAAGTATTGTTATAATTAAATGACTATAAATTTATTTTATTCAAATAATAGTTTGAATGTATTTAAAGCTTTTTTACTTTCAATATATATAAACTTTAAAAAATTACTAAGTACAAAATATAGTCATTAAATTATGAGACTCTGTTCTAAAAACTATTTTGTTACTTTGCATTTTAAAAACATTTTTAATAAGACATAATGATCATTAATGAGAAAAATAAAAAAAGCATAAGTTATTTGACTACACTTTTTTAATATTAACTTTTTCAATAATTGTTAAAGTTACGAATAAAATTTTAGTCACAAGTACAGTGACTTATAAACAAGCAGGTTTGGCAATCAGTATTTTAACAAAATGCTTAATTTCTTTATTTTGATACCTTTTTCGATAGTTTGTTAGATTTAGTTCAATGACGTATGTTTTGACTAAAGTACTTAACTGATTAGACTTAATAGGTTCTAACAAACAGTACATATGAAATATGTAATAATTTAAAATTGTTTTATTAATTAGTTAATATATTAAAAAAAAAGTTTTATCTAATAATATTCTTTTTAACTACCAAGGTAAGAAGCAAACTAGACCCTAAAGTCACTGAATATTTAAACTTTATCTTTAATTACAAAATGATTGTTCTACATAGAGCTTTTAAAATCAATTTGAAATTAGTTGTAATTTATAAAACCTAACTACTTTAGCATAATAAACTTGTTTTAAGTAAAACTTATCAGTAATATTGTCTAGAATGTATATTTGATTAGGGGTAAAGATTTCTAATAAGTAAATCATTTTAAGGTAGGTTTAAAGGCATAAGGTTTATTATCTTCAGAACTATTTTTTGTAGATAGGTAATAAATTTTTAACTTCAAGAAATATAATTTTCTTTATTAACTGTCACTAGGATAATTTCAAAACATAACGAAAAAACCAGCAAACCAACAAAAAACATCGGCGAAAGTCTGCAGAGCAAATGCCTGGACTTTCGTTTGCCGTTAGACAAACCCAAATTTAGCAAAAGGTTGATCATGCAATTTAGATCATCAACCACAATCAGCGGAATCGACAGCAGTTGGTTGCTTCATGTGAAAGCATAATAAATCGTTTGTAGATTAAATTTTTCGGAAGTCACTTACTGATGAGTTCTAATTACTACTGAAACCGGTCTCAGTCTACCGAAGCTTGTAGTCCTATGATCGAATTGCCATGAACAACCCTTTTGTTAAACTTGAGCTCGTCTCACGTCAAACGAAAGTCCAGGCTTCTGACCTGCAGACTTTCTCCGATGCTATTTGTTGCCTATGTAAATACACGTTTTTGTTTATTATGCTAATTGATAAGATAAGGTAGCTGTCAAATTTGTACGAGCGTTCAAAGTTGCACGAATACACCTTTGCACAAGCAGACATTTTTGCCTGGAGACAATTTTGCACGGGTAATTTTTTTATATTTTAATTTATAATATTTTATCTATAATGCTTTTATACTTTACTTTGTTTTTTAGCAAATTTGTTTATATTTTACTATTAGTTTATTTACTACTTTTTGTTTTGTTATTTATGTTACCCCTTAACCTTCTATTCGGTTTATAAAGTATTTCATGTATTTTATAATTTTTATTTATTAATTATTATTTTTTTCCTATATTTTTTTTTTGTTTTTACTTTCACAGTTACCCCTTACCCTTGGTCGGTAGTTTTTTTTCCTTATAGTTGATTTTTTAATTTATTAATTTTACCTATTTTTTTAACAAGTTTTAAAAGTTAATTTTATTCTATAATTTTTACTATAAATAAATACGTCTAACCCTCGGTCAGTAACTTTTTTTTTTCAAATTATTTTATCTTTTAGTTATTTTTCAATATATATACTTTGCTGTATTTTTTACACTAGTGCAAAACTGTAACTCTAGAAAAATTGACCTTTAGTGCAAATGTGTGTTTCTGCAATTTTGTTCCCTCTTGCAATTTTGTCCCCTCGTGCAATTTTGTCCACTTGTGCAGTTTTCTCTTCTTGTAGTTTTGTCTTCGTGCAATTTTGACCTCTTCTTATACTTTAAATGAAGATACTACGATTATTTTAAAATAGAATTCGTTCAAATAGTTTAGATTAAAAAAAACTACAGTATATTTTAGATAACCTATCAATTTGATAACCAGGTATTAAAAATACATATATTTAATACTATTGATAAAATTTGACTAAAGTAATAAAAAAAATTGTATCTTTAAAACCTTGGTTATAATTGTTATATTTTAGAAAGTCATTCAAAAATATTTTCAGTTATTTTTAAAGTAATGTTTTATACAATTTGAACAGAAGAAAAATAAATTATATCAACGTTTAGCTAATTTTTGTACGAAAACTTCCAAAACCCAGGTCACAGTTAATATTTGATCTTTACGATACTAAATAACACAGTGGCTTATATTAGTAATTGGTTCGATTTTATATAAGTTTTAAAAATTACTACTAAATAGGAATTGAAGCTGTAGTAGAAAACTCAACCTAAGTGTGGGTATTAAGAACTTTTTATCAAACTATTTTGCAGTAAAAATAGTAAAAACTATATTTCATTGTTACGTGCATATTTGAATATAAAAAAGTAAATTATTTATCCCTCAACAATGTTAGATTTTAGAGTATTTAGATAACTGTTAACATTTTGAACTCTAATTTTTTTAAATTTATTAGAATACAGTAAGTGTTTTTTCTAAAACTGCAAAAATAAAGTATTTTGAATGGTTTAGTGTTTAGTATTCAGAAAAGCTTAGAATGAAAACGCACCTTGCAAATGATAACTTTAAAAATATAATAACAGTAAGTAGTATATAAATATTCTGATTTTTTTAATACAGTTGATAAGTCACTGCGATAGTACATGCAGTACAACATTTTATAAGTTTACTATTTTAATCGTAATTAAAAGTTCAACAATACTTATTTAAGAATATTTATTTAATAATAGAACTGGTACGTTTAATAAAAAACTTATAATTATAGTTTGCTTCCTACAACACGTGTTCTGTGGTAAATCGGTTAGTCAAACTGATTAGTTAATTAGTTTTCATTGTAAGCTATGAAATAGTACTTTAATAAAAATCATGTTTATAAAAGGGCTTACTATCATTTCTAATTCGCAATCATCTCTATCCCGATCATTTTTTACCAGATCATGTCTATAACGAACATTCGTAACTAGATCGTTTATGCTAGATAAATCAAAAATTAGTAACAATTGTAGTGTCTTACGAATTATTATCTTATGGCAACGCATAATACTGAAATTGGTTAGTTATTTACAATACAAAAGAGTTAGCACAAATTTGTTAACTAAATTTACATTTAACTTAAGATGTGATCAAAACTATTTTTACTCTATATATTGTTGCTGAATGTAGCAGACAGAAATAAATCAATAAGAAATTTTAGGAAATTTATTTAATGCAAGAAATACTTATATTTTATTAGCTGTGAGTTAAAGATACGTACAATTTTAATCGAGATAATTTTAATAAAACGTTTAAAACGTATAACAAAAACTTGTTTACATGCTCTCATTACAAACATTGCATTAAAGTAAATACTAACCTACACTACATTCTAGTTTAAATAACTACTAATCTTTGATTTCACTACTTAAATCAGTGTTTTATTTGTAACTTACGGTTAATATGATTAACATTTTTGTTAAATTTATTTTGTTATGTTATTTTAAATTTTTTTAAAATATCAGACTTAATTAAATTATTGATACAAAACTACAAATCTAAAGATAATTAAAATATTAAACTAAAAGATTAATCTAAATAATCTTATTTTAAATAACGTTAACTTGTGTTAATTTTTTTTTTTGAACATAAAAAAGCGAACAACTCTAAAACACTATTAAACTATTTCTCATTGACTTTTTTAAATATACAGTTACCTCGTTCAGGTTAAAGCTTCATAATGAATTATAAATGATAGAAAATTTGGCAGCTTGGAAAAAATTGTGGAAAAATAATAATTTGTTTTTAAAGAATGTTTATAATAAATTACTGAAATAAAACATAGTAGAAAATATATTTTTCTTTAAATAGTTTGAGTTTAAGAGAGTTCTAAACATTTTACTTACTTAATAATGAACTAAGTTTCTTCTAACTGATATAATCACAAAACGATAAGAACATCTTACAATATTAAATAAAATTAACATATCATATAACTACTATTAAAGATTTCAGATCGTAAGTTATTAACAAGTTTGTAACTATGTTCACTGCATTGGTGACTAATGTTTTTTTTTTTCAGAAGTTGGCAACTGACACTCTCGGCTTAAATACAGCCTCAAAACAAAAATCTTATGATCTCTAGTTACTAGACTCTCAATACCAAATCGTAGGCCCTCTACGTACTTTTTAACAACGAAATAACCTAGAAAAAAGTTCTTTAAAGCTTTAAATTAATCTCATAATTAAATAAGTATTCGTTAGTATTGCTTATATGTTTACTTTTTCGTATAAAAGTATTGATTTAGTGTTGATAACTACAATAGTTTTTAAATAACTGCTATAATACTTTTTTTTGGCAGTGCGGACAACGATGAAAATAAATGAACATCAGACTAAAATTTTATTTTAGAAGTCTTTTTGTTTGCTCAACTTAATTTTTTAATTTTTATTTTTATGCATTTGTGTTTGACTTGTGTATAGTGTTGTATTTTGTACATCGTTCTACGTGTTATTCTAATATTTGTTTAAAAACTTCTAATAAACAAATTTCAATAAATACTTTACTAGTAGCTTTAGTATTTGATTTATAACGGGTGAAATTGAAATGATAAAATGTTATAAATCAAATAAATTAAATGTTTTTAGTATTTCAAATTTTCTTTTAGAAATATTATATATTTTTTTAATTAGTCTCTAGCTGACAATTATGGTTGTATATTTTGGTAACGTCTTGTTTAGAAAAACTGACTAAGCTTAGCCTCGTTTTTGAGTTAATAAATTAACAAGTTTTAATTAATAAATTATTATTTTATTAGTATTATTATTAATATTTTTAAGCCACTGCAAAACGGCTACCAATAATGCTTGTTGTTTAATTTTTTTGCAATAATCAATTAACTAAAGAAAAAGTATTTTATTCTTATTTTATCTATATCAGGGGTCAATAGGTAATTAGAAATCACGATCAAATATTAAGTTTTAAGCGGGTCAGATATTTAGTTTTAGTGGCATTTTAATAACTCACTAGTATTAGTTTTAGGCATACACGAAGAAAATATTTTAAATTTTATTCACTTAGTGAAAAAGACTATAAGCTACACATAGAGTACCCACTTAAATTTTATTATTTGTTATACTAAAGTTTACATTGACTAGTATACGTATGTCCTAATAAACTATCTAATATCTTAGAAATTTTATAACTGTAGTAAAATAGTTTAATTTGTTTAGTTACCTCCTAGCTTTCTTTCAAAATTAAATTTAAAAAAATTCATTGGTCACTATAGTCTATTTTTTTTATATAATAAACGACTTTTTCAAAGTTTTATTTTATTATAAGTTGTTAAATACAATCTTTACTCATCAAACGACTTTGCTATTTCAAAAATTTAGTAATTTTTTTGATAACGAAAACAAAATCTATGTTTTCGTAGTAATTTAAAATTATTTTAATAATTTTTTTCGACCTAAATCAATCTGCTTTAATCAATTAAGAAATACATTGGTAAAAATGAAGTTTGGTTCAGTAAAAATTTACTTCTTACCTTCGTAAAATAAAATATATATCAGTACCAAAATCGGTTTAATTCAGCTTTAAAAATAAAAAAGTTCTAAATTTTGTACTGTTTTTGACTCTGAGATACCTGAATTTTTAAATAGATATAGCTGTACTTTATGTAAGTTACTTTTTTTATTTTTATGATTTTAAAGCACAACATATTGAAAAGTTGTAGAGTTTATTAATTTAACATTATAAATACGTATACTTATCATATGTGTTAATACGTCATACGTTATAGTGTTATAAAAAAATAAATTTTGATTATTTAAAAATACTAATACAATGTTTTATAACAGTTTTATCAAAATAAGTATTAAAAATTTTCAGAGCTATCTTAAAGTTAACTTTTTAACTGTGAATACTGATTAAAAGTTTCGTAATGCTATGTAAACTTCACATTTCCTAAGTTCAATTTAATATAAACAAATGTAACTAAGTAAATATACAAATAAAATTGATAGTTATTAAAAGTCAATCGAGCCTAAAATATTAACCTTTTATATCGCTTTTTGTTGAAAATAAACTTTTGTTATCAAATAATAATAAAAAAGTTAAAAAATTTATCATCGAAATAGTCAGCCATTATATTTAAAAGTTTTTAATACTCATTATAACTAGGAAGATTTTTACAGGATTAAAACATTTTTTATACAGTTTTTTTTCAAAATTAGCTGTACTTAGTTTTTTTATTCAATCATATACTTAAGCAATATAACGATTTTTTTTTCGAAATACTATTATTTTTTTAATATTTTATGTATAAGAAGACAATAAAAAAGAGTTCTTATTTTTAGATTAACTCTTGATAATGCCTTAAGAAAGTAGCCACGTTGAATTATTTTCAGTTCATTTCAACATCACATTAAGTTATAACAAATAAAACTAAAAAAAAATCAGCTAATTTTTCTAAAAATTTAATAAGTTCAATAGTTACTTAAACCTAAAAGTTTACCAGTCACAATTGTAGTGAATTCCAAACTGCTACGCTATAAGAAGAATACCGAAACTTCGATCATTCTAAAATTCATGTTGTATGATATCAGTATTAATTTACGAAATAAAATTAAATAACGTTATAATAGGAAATGACGTCTCAATGAGAGATTTTGAAATATATGCATACATAACATTTATTTTTACCAGAGCTCATTAAACTGTATATTTCATGTTTTTTAAATAGTTTTAATTTAACAAAATAAATCTACAGTTAATTATTCGATATTTAGAATGTATACAAATGTATAAAATATGACTCTAAAATAAAGTTTAGTTAAATATTAAGTCACTTTTTTAGTAAATATATTATCTCAAAAAGATCATATAATACATAAACTTTAAACGCTTAATTCTTAAAAATACAATTCTTATTGTAAAATAAAAAAATAAAAAAAATTACTTTTTTTTTTCAGTTTATTAATTTGTCTATGAGGTTTTATAGAATGAACATTTGTGTTTCTAACATAAATTTAAACAATAAACTATTTCATATGTATATATGCATATACATGTTTTAGTTTAACTTTTTTTAAGTTTTAAAAGTTACATTTACCTCAATAAAACCCTAAAAGTAAATTGTTTGTACCACGAAAATAGCTTTGTAGTGTAAAGTTTTGAAAACATACTTATAAAGATAGAATTAACTTCTAATAGTATTTGTTCGTAAGAACTATAAATGCTTTGTTATAAATTTACAAGTTTAATCAAATGAGAGAGATAAAATTCTTTCTAGAACTTACAAAAACTAGCTAAATAAGCTGGTTAAAGTAGAAGTTTGTTACTAACTGGATTTCAAACAAAACTCATAGATTATGCTATATTCTATTTTGTTATGCATTATGGCATGCGAAACAAAAAATTAAAATTTGATTATGCTTAGTAATACAATAACTATAAATATATAAATAATTTTAACTTCTAATTTTACTTGCCTTAATTTTATAATCAATGTAAATGTGAATGAATATATTTATGTGTTATACTTGTGTAAATGCTTGAGCATTACTCATTCGTAAATACAATAAAAAAAATTGACATTAAGTGTTTTTGAAAGATATATAATTATTAAAATTTAGTGTATTGTAAATATAAAATTTTATTCTCTCTTACAAAAGATAAATAATAGTTTATAAGTTATACTCAAAAACGTAAGACAAACCATTTAAAGTTGACAGCTTCAAATAAAAAAAAAAAACAGTAAAATTTATAATAAGATAAAATTGACTAGATTAAAGTTTGTTTTAGATTTTCAATTTATATATTTCTTAAACTTTTGTTTAAAATTAATAATAATATGTAATAGCAAAGTTATACCTCCAATGCAAAACAATAATAATTTACTTTTTTTAAACGTCTCATACGATAGTCTCATGTTATTAAAATTATTGACTATTTAAAACATAAGCAAACCATTGGCTAAATGAAATTTATTAGAAATATTATTTACAGTGTCATGTTGGAGAAATGTATATTAATAAATGATGCCAAAAGTAACAATAGTTTTATGCTTTAAATAAATTATTAAACTAAAATAAGAAATGAGTTGCTCAATTTTAAATTAAGCTAGATAAATTTTAATTAAATTGAAATTATACAAATATATATATTAAGTTTGTGTATTTTTAGACTTAAACTCTCGGCTACATTATTTTTCAAAACAAAATTAGTCATTTTTATAGTGACTTACAAAACTGTCCGTGTTCAAACTAATAATTAAGTTAAAGTCGTTCAGTAATTAGTATTTAAAGTGTTTGGTATAAATTTGTGAGTTTAAGTTTTATGACTTAAATAAGAATGATAAGACATATAAATTCTAATTTATTTTTTTTTTCACATATACTTTTATTTAATTATTGAAATTTTGGTAACTATTTTGTAGAAATTGAATTTATCATTAACTTTTTTATATATTAAAGAAAAACAACAATAATCTTGATTTTAATTTAATCTAAAGGAAAATTTAATAAATGTTACTAACAATAAAGTGTGTACATTACTTAAGTTTGTACGATGATAACTACTTAATGTCAGTTCTAAGTTTTTTTATAGTTTATTTAAAAACTAGAAAGAAATATTTAAGCTCTATTTGTGCTTATAACATATAAAAGAGTGGTTTTTACATAATTTATAATAGGTTTATAGATAAACTATTCGTTATAATATATTGATAAAGTTTAAAAGCTGAATATGCAAAAAAAAAACTAATTTAGCAATTTATAACCTTCTTTACCGTATGAGTTTTTAGTTTTTAAAAATATACTGTCAAACATTTTTAAAGAAAAATGTAAAGTCTTAAAAAAAAATAAAAGGTAAATTTGGAAGTATTGTTAAAAAAGTATATTAGTTAAACCTCTAAACAACTCTAAAAAACAAGTATTTTTCACTTAAGTATCTGAACAACTGAGTAACTTTATTTAATTGAATTAAATAGAAACGTTCTGGCCTGTAAAGAACCAAAACTTCACGAATCTGGCCAATCAACTATACTTTTGTTAATAATTATTTATTAAAATATGTTGTCAAACTACTGCTGTTAAAACTAATGCAACAAAATATATAATATAATTATTTTTATGAATTTTGCTATTATTTAAATTCCTTTCAAGATTGTTGATAAGAAAGACTGTTAAGTTATTTATTTGTTTGAACTATTTTTAATAAACTTTATTTAAAATATTCTAAATTTAAAATAAAAATCGATTTTCAGAATGAAATTGTTTCTGAACTAAACAATAAAAATTTTAGCTTAAAATCTAAATATATTTTAAAAAATTAAACTTAAATTTCTACTTTAAATAATATGATATTTAGTATATAAAAAACTAACAAATATTAAAACTAGTAAATTTTTATTAGTGTTTATTTTTAAGCATTTATTTAGTTCTAAAATTCTTAAATAATATGCATGCCGTTGGCAAAAAACTAGAAAAAAAGTTTTAGAATGTTATAATGAGTGATAAGAAGACACAAATTGAAACTTATTAGTTTTGTACATAATAATGATAAATGAGCACCAATACTGACGTTACTTCCTTTAGTTTTTAATTCACTGTCATAGGGACTACAGTATAAAATTAGATAAATAATTACAAAATCGTAAATCAAGATTTAGCAACACTCAATTAAGAAAAACTACTAAAAATACTAAAACTATATATCGAGATGAAAGTAACTTTATATAATCCTTTATTAAAAGATTCCAAAAGTACTTAACTAAAAATTATCTTTGTAAAATAACTTTATTGCTACCAAAGTTCATAAAACCCGAAATGCTAGGATCAATTTTTTTTTTTGCTTTATTGTGTTGTAAGAACTAGTTGTTTACTCAATAAGAAGATTATAACCTTTTAGACTCTGTTACCTTATAGCCTTCCAAAACTGTTTTTTCATAAGCCACTCTCAAAAAACCCTAAGACTTTTTTTTTCTATTCATCGGCAAATCTAAAACATTTTCGAAAATCAGATGTCATACATAACTCAAAAAGTTTCGGTTAGTATAAATGTGATTAGAACACTTCGACTTTAAACTTAAAAAATATAGATGAAAAGCATAGGAGCTTAAAAAAATCTTTATTAAGTTATATTAGAATTCTGAACTTATCTAATCAAATTAAAATATATATAACTAATAAGTATTTAAACTAAATATATTTTATACTGTTAGCTGTTACTTAACATTTAATACAAAACAATAACAAGCCCTTTAAACTTACTATTATTAATCTTTACTGGTTTTAATATTTAGTAAAAATATATTGTAGTAGTTTAGGTTTTGAAGTTTTAGATTTATGTTGTTTGATCAAATAATTAGTAATGCCTAAAATATAAGTACCTGTACAGTGAACTTTAAATAAACTTTTGTTGACTATGTGACTAGAAATGTGTCTGATATCTTTTCATACTTAAGATTCTGATAGGTAACTAAACAAGAAGGATAATTTTAAATGCAAACTGATAAGATTTAGGCTATATCAAATAGGTTGATAGGATTTAAATAAAAAGACTTATTTAGTTACCTATCAGAAATACACATTTACAGTAAATTGTGAACATTGAGTTAATTAAATGTACAGGACTTAAATTTTAGATGTTAGTACTTAACTTTTATATATTCAAATTAATTTCAGCAGTTAATTAATTTTTTACATATATTTACACTATTTACTTATGTTTTTAAGTTGTTTAATTTCTATGCGGACAACGGAAACATGAACTTAGACTTTCTGCAAAAGTATAATACTTTAAAGTTTGTATTTACAAAGTTGCTAATGCCTAAAAAGTAGTAATTAACTATTTGCTGCTCTAAGATTGATAATAAAATCAATCAGTTTTAAACTTCAAATTTGTAAAAAAAAATTATAGATTCTTGATTTTTTAGCTTTTAAAAGTTTCTTAAAATTGGTAAAGTTTTATGTTTTTATTCATAAGTTTAAATATAAGTTGTTTTAAGTCAAACATATTTTTAATATTCATATTTTTAATTAAAGCTTAAGTTTTTATTTATTTAATAATTATTAACATAAATGAATAACATATGTTCATATAGAATTAATGGTTTTAATATAAATTTAGGTTTAGTTTGGTTTATATTATCTGATTAATTTATTTTAAGTGTTGGCTAAAAATCTCTTATCATTAATCAAATTTGAAGCTATTTTAAGGTTTAATATATCGGTTTATTACGGATGAGTATCATTATATGATTCTTTAGTTAACTTTTTTTTAGCTAGTTGGTTTTCAAAATCCTTAAATTTATTTTATTTCTTTTATTTGCATTACCTATTTACTATTGAATCAAAATTTAATTACAGTAGACTACCGCTTAAGTACGCACTTTTTTTGGTACGCACCCCGCCTTAAGTACGCACTTATCCAGAAAGACAAAAAAAAGTTCTAAATTTTTATAAATTTTATATATATATATATCAAATTTAAATAAACAAATAACCTGAATAATTGTTTTCACAGATTTTTGTCCTGTTATAAAATGTTATAAACTAAATACTTATGTAGTTGCAGAAAAGTGAAAAGAATAATGATATTTGAGCTGTAATGCTATAAAATAAACAAACCTAGATGACAAAGCTAAAAAAAATTAAAATACATTATAGTTAAGGCATAATTTAATTTAAATGTACACACATTGATGTTTTGAAAATGTTTTGTAAACACAATGTAGTTTGGTATTTTCCCTCTAACAAAACAAAATATGGAAAATATGGCTTAATATTCTTTTTTATATCATTGAATTTCTATATTAAATGAATGTATTAATTATGTAGAAACTTTTTATAGAAAAAATAAATCATTTTAAAATCTATTAAAAAACTTTGCAGATTAAAATTATGTATTAAATGTTATTTGAAATAAAAAGACTTGTTTATTTAGCTTAATTATTTGGTGGCTAGTTGTAAGAAAGAAAACGGACAACTAAATTTCATATTGTACTATGTCGTCAAAAAGTACGCACTACGCGTGCTAAGTACGCACTTTTTGGTCGGGTTCAATTTGCGAACTTAAGCGGTAGTCTACTGTTTATTGATTGAAAACATGAAAACTTAGTTTTTACATCGTTTGGGAAAACAAAAATTTAAAAGTTATATTAAACATAAAATAACTAATAGAAGGGGTACAAACTTAAGACTATCAGAAAACAAAAAATTAAATAAAATGCTAATTTTTTCTTTTTAAAAAATAAGAAATATTAGTAAAATTTTTGACAACTTACAAACTCGGATTAAAACATACTTATATTCAAGTTAGAAATGTACAATAATTAATATTATTAGATATTACTACTAGTTTGTGGCTTTTAAACTGCTGATCTAATCATTTCAAATATTATTATTCTTAGGTAATTTAAAAAAACTTATATCTAACTAAACAAATTAGAATTAAGGAAACTCATCGTTTAAATGTAAAAAGTAATTTTATATAGTATTAACGTTAGCTTCATTTTATAAAACCAATAATCATTTTCACAACAAGACCATCAATAACAGTATCTGAAACAGCTTAGAAAAACAAAATTATTTTATGTCATGTTTTTAAAACACGTTTAAGTTTCTTAAACTATACAAAAAAAACTAGTATCTAAATAATATTAACTAAATAAAGTAGTATTTAACTATGAATAGTAGTCCCAGTAGACAAAGTATATAATATACATAGTTTACAACTTTATTAAATACAATTATTATAAGAAGAATATGATAATTGAAAATGTAAAAATAATTTTTAAACTTATAAAACTTTAGATCATTGTTAACAAATAAATTTAAAACCTATAACTGAGTATTAATATTTAAAGAATATATAGATAGCTGTATACTACTTAACTTTTATTAAAATATTATGTTACTAGAAGTTTGTACGAAACAAAACATGATTGTTAAATTCGAAATTAAATGAACTCACAAACAGATACTGCAACTAACAATATTAGTAACTGGACTATCTAAAAATAATGTGAATGAATACATTTTCTAGTTTGTAAGTCACTGCAACTGTGATTAATATTTCTTATCGTTTTTAGATTGCAAAAAAAGAAATCTATAAATATAAAAAAATTCTAAAGTAAAACGTTTTACGTACTTTGTCAGGTATTTAAAACAGGTGTAAAATTATATATGTGCTTGTCTAAATTATAATAAAAACAACTGTATATGAACCAAATAATAAGTTTGATAAAACCTCTTTCACTAAAGCTAATAACATTTTTAGGACTTTGACTTTTGTTTATGCAGTCACAGTTAACCTAATCTATTATATAAATAAAAACACATTACCACTGAGGTTTAATCAACACAATTTCGACGTTTTGAAAGCTTTATCTTGTCTCAATAGCTTGTAAACCACTTCAAGTGACTATAAATTTTTATATTGTTTTTAGACAGAAAGTGGAAAATGTTTTCAACACATCTTAAATTAGATTCAATTGTTAGATATACATTAAGTTTAATAAAAAAAATTTTAAATAAAAGCTACATTTAATTTTTAACATAATTTAGTTTTTATAAGTTTAAACATATATCAAGAACTAATTTTTAAGTTTTCTATTTAATCGTCTTGTTACTTTAAATGTCACACAATTTGTTATAGAAATGTTTGGCAGGGTTTAGATACTTGATGAGTCAAATTTATATAAAACTAGATTATTATCTAAAAAAATATTTTTTTAAAACATTTAAAGTATTTTTACTAATTTTTTTTCTTACGATTGTGACTCTTATTAAATTTTTCAAAATTAACATCATATATTTCTATGACGATAGATGATTGAAATAGCTCTAATAAAAATGTATACAGTTACTGAGTTTCATCTTGAACGGACTTTCAAACTGTTTAGAAGAAGAGCACAAATTGAAACAAAAATTATATCAGTTCGTCAGAGATAGACTGTAATTAAACACTAACTTTACTTAAATTGTTGGTTTAAACATTTTAAAAAGTACAGTATTGTAAGTTCAAGACTTTTATATAATAAAAAAAAGTAAAATGAATTTAAAACTATTGTTAATAAGTGTTATATAACAAATAACCTATCTGCGATTCATTTAAATAATTTTTTAACGATAATTGCAGTTTGAAAATCCGTTCAGGAACAAAACTATCAAGTTTATGAAATCTTTATAAATATTTTAAATACATTTTTGAAAACAAGTTCATCGTTACATTGTGTTTTATCTCACTGTATTCAGTTTATTAAATTGACGTTTTTATTTAAAATGTTATAACAAGTTTTTTATATTAAGTAAATATATTAAACTATGTTATACGGAATTTGTTTTTTCATTAATATTTAAAAATATATATATATATTATAAGTCACAATTCAAGCGACTTAAAAACTGACATGCTTAAGGTTTACATATTTATTAAGTTATCTAAGTTATTTATGGTGTTTTACGTAAGCTTTAGTTTGTGATTTTTAAGTTTTACCTTTATCATTTATTCTTATTTGCCTTATATATATTACTTATATGTCTAAATTTTCCTTTTAACAGCTAGGTTTGAATGTAGTGATTTCATATTTACTTTTACAGTTAGAAGATGCTTTCAGAGAAATAAATACGTTTTGATGAATATAAGCTTTTCAACATTTTATATTTTTATTTAACTAGACACAGAGAAATCGATTTACCTCAGTCAATACCATAAGTAACAGTAATTATATGCTTATATTTAAATATTAGACCTAAATGATAAGTTTGTTGCTTTAGTTTGAATTGAAATATAAAATTAAAAAATTAATTGAAACTGTGAGAAAAAGTATTAAAGTTTGTGTATATTTAGACTTAACCTCTCGGCAACATAATTTTTTAAAACAAAATTAGTCACATTTCTAATGACTTACAAATTTTCCGTGTTCAGACTGGTGATTGAGTTAAAGTCGTTTAGTGATTAATTTTAAATATAGTGGGTATAAATATGTGATTTTAACTATTATAACTTCATTAAAATGACAAGCCATATACTTTTTAATTGATTTTTTATATATGTAACTATTGAAATGTGGGTTCATATTTTTAGTATAAATTTATTGTTTATTTTTCTATATAGATATAACATCTTTTGTTTAATTAAATCTGAAATAAAATGTAACAGACATAGCATAAGTTACTAATAATAAACTTTGTATATTACTAAAGTTTCTAGGATGATAACTACTTAGTGTCAGCTTAAATTTTTAATTTTATAGTTTATCTAAAAACTACGATCAAAATTTTTAGCCCTATTAATGGTTATAACATCTACATAAGTAATTTTCAAATAATTTATAGTATGTTTTTAGATAAAGTATTTGTAATAATTTTTTAATAAAGTTTAAAAGCTGAATCAACATTTAACTTGTAATTAATTTAACGATTTATATCCTTTATTACGTATGAGTTTTTATTTAAAAAAAAAAATAAATTAGCAAAATTTTAATCAACAACATCAACAACTTTATAACATTTTTAAAGCTTATAAAAAAAAATTGTTAAAAGTTAAAAATTATAGTCTACATTAAATGTTCAATAAAAATTTCTATAGTGTACTCAGGTACACAAAAGTTACAAATCGATACCAGCATCTACAAATAGAAATTAATATGTTTTTGTAGTAAAAATAGAAATCCTGTATCTCTAGTTTGTAAGTCATTTAGAAAGTGATAAATTGTTTTAATATCTTAAAGCTTCCATGTAAATTCAAATAAAATAATAAGCTAACCTACAAACGATTTACACGTTAAATTATTAAAATATATTTTGATTTTTTTTACTTTTATTTTTATAAAACTTCGAGGCATATGTTAATAAATTTATAACTAAGTTTTCGAAGCGAAAAATTGTTTTCTTTAAGTAATCATGATTAGCTATAAATCTTTATTTTTGACATATAAATTTTTATCTTTTGATGAAACATAGTTTTTAGCAGGTTATTCATACTTCATATAAAATGATCATATTAATAACTTGTTTACGATACAAAACATGAACTTCAAATTTCTCATAATATTGGTTTTACACTGAATATAAAGTTTTACTTTTTTAGCAAATTTCTAATCATATAGATAAACTTTTCAATTTGAAATAAATCTATAAGTATTAGTTCCAATTAATTGTTTTTTATTATTTGTTTAGTTCGAACTTTCACAAAAAACAACATACGAATATATATACTTACAATATTATTACTAGCATACAGAGAAATAAAAATAGCACAAATGTTAAAGCTTGGTTTGTACTGCTTTATTAATTTTTTTATGAAAGTGACTAAAAAATTGATTTTTGTTTTCATAATTAATATGATTTTGCTTTAAAAATAAAAAAAGTATATTAAATGATCGATTAGATAAAATTACGGTTGATAAAAACTTTTTTAATACCTATATAAAGAAATAAGTACAATCAATAAGTCTTATTTAATCCGTATTTAAAACATTAAAAGACAGTTTTTTTGTAATGTACTTTTTTGGAATGTTTGTTTTTATTTTAATATTGAGTACTTAAAATTTGTTTAAACATTTTTAATAAATGTGTTGTCTTTTATGAAATGTATATTTCAAAAACGACTAAAAGTAATCATATCAATTATTTATTTATACTATATAACGTAAGTTCAATTTTCTTTTTTCATTTCTTTAAGTTAACAATGTATTAAATAACATGTATTATATTTACGAAGGTCCAGTTATTTATTAGTTGACCATATCAGTTTGTGCAATGTATATAAAAATGTTTAAAAATTTTAGTAAATAACTAAATGATTAAAACTTATCATTATTCTAGAAAAAACTAAAAGTCATGTTTGCACTTATAACAACTTGATTAAGATTAATTGAATGAAAAATTAAGTAATAAAGTTCGGTCAAATTAAACTTATCAAGTAAATAACTATTTAAAAACGCTTCTTAATCAAGCATACAATAAAGTTAGTTGAAAATGTTAAAACCAAAATGATAATGTTAACTAACTCAATTTAAATTATAATATGTATATATTAGTTTAAAACTTTAAAACTTTGTTCGACAACTTTGAGAAAACATAAAATTATTAACTTTATTAAACGTTACAATTATTAATTTAAGTAAAACAAATGTATTTTAATCAGAAAGCTATAATCTATTATAAGAACTAGTATTCACAGCGTAAAATTTAAAAAAAAACGTTAGTCATATTCATAGTAACTTACAAACTCAAAACGACCAAAACTTTATTTAGTTAACAAATACTTAATGTTTCATATTGTTAGATGTTAGTATTAGTTTGTGGCTTTGAATTTGCTGAACTCATAAAATGGTGATAAGATTAATTCCTTGTCCTTAAAAATATGAATTTTGTGTTAGAGCTTATTACATTATGTTTTGCGTGGCAAATCACATAAGAAGACAATATTTTAAAAACTACATAAAATTTAGAAAGGAAAAAATCATTATTTTTCTAATTAAACCTAAACTAGTAAGAATAAAGAAAAAGAAAAAGAAAATGTCTGATATTTCAGTCATAATTTAGCATACAAATAGTGTTGTCATTAGTTCTGCCAAAAAAGACTTTTATATCTCTAATACGGCCATACAATATTGTATCAAAAGGTTCCAAAATGCTTCCCACGTATTGCTTTCTTTATCTTCTTGTAGTAACTGTATCTTTATAAGTTAAGTTTTTGGTTGGGCATTTGCCTTTGAGTGGGCATAGGTTTTTGTTTATGTAATTGCAGAATGGCGTTTCTGTGTTAGATTTTTCTTTTTTTTTCTATAACGTATAAGATTTTTTTATTTTGTCCTTGAATTAAACTTTTTATATTGCTCAGACAACTATACGACAACTAATCATTGTTATATTTTTTATCTTGTTTAGACAGTTGTTGTTTTTTGAATGTTTGTTTATTGATTGCAAATCATTTTTGCTACTTTTGTCTTTACTTATTTCCAAAATGGTGGATTTTATTATTTTGTTGTTCACAAATTTTACGAACCTGCTACATGCACTATACTTATTGTTTATTATTTGTATACTTATTTATTTGTTTAACTTTTAAAATTATATTATTATTAAGTAGCTCAAATTTTCAAAAATTAACATAAACTAACCTGCAAACACTGTGATTTTCCTAATTTGATAGTTTTAAAGCCTAGGTTTAATTTAATTTTTTGTTTTAGTTTTTAATTAAAGTTTTTCATTCAGCTTATCGTTTTTTACAAGTTTATAAGTTTTATAAGTTTTAAATATTTACAGATTTTATTCAACTGATGATCTCGTTGTATTTGGTTCAAGCGAGTGAAACATTCTTTTGTTATTAAAAGATAGATGTTTTATATTATTTAGTTTAGTTTTTAGTTTCTATTCACTTATTTTTCATTTAATTTTACTGTTATCCTTGGTCGACAAGCGGTTCTACGGTTTGATCGGTTGGGAGTTGACTGCAGGTTTGAACTGAGTGGTTTTCGGGATGTACTGCATAGATAAACTTATTTGTTAGATTTTACACTAATGGCTTACTAAATCAAAAATAAATAAAAATATACAAACTTAATTTTACTTCACCAACTGTAATTGTAAAATTAAATTGTTTTTCTAAGCTACGAAAAAACACTGCTAAAACATTTTTATTAGATCTTGCTATAAATATTTCTTATTAGTTTCGATATTTTCGGAGGGCTGTCAATAAAACTATTCAATCTTAGTATTTAATCTTAGTAGTAAACTTTAAAAATGGTTTGAAAAATATTAATAGTTTATATTCTTAAAGTCATTATGAATTTGTGTTTTTATTTTATACTAATAATCTATGATGCGTTCTTCTAAAAGATATGTACTTTTTTTTATGCATTTATTTTGGTAATCTACTTATAAAGGTTTTAACAAATACATTTTACAGATACTCACATTTAATAATATTTTTTACATTAATGCCGATAAAACTTACAAACTTATACTAGCATAAATCAATTCAAATAATTGAACTAATTTGAAGAAACGGTTTATTTTGATTTAAAAATTTTTAAGTCATTGCAGTCGTGACTAATATTTTCTCAAATTCTGGTTACATAGAGCTATTATTTATTATCTTAGATGAAAGTAATTATGTACTAAATATACCGTTTTTCAAGGAGAACAATATGACAGAAGAATAACAACCATTTTTGCTTTGATTTAAAATTCGATTTATGCTAGATTATACTTGTTTAATTTTAGTAAAATAGTTTTTTTCCTCAACCTAAGAAGTAAATAAGTTTTATTAGTCATAACTATAATGACTTACAAACTAAGTTTCATAATAAAACGAATTACTCATTTAATATTTCATTATTTATACTTTAATGTGTCCGTACAAGTTTGTGACTTGATTATGTATCACTGAGTTCAAAAAGTTATTATCCTCTTTGGTTTAACTTTTTTTAATGTTCTCTCTATCAATAGAACCGTAAGATAAAGCACATAAGCTACAATAAGAATTATCAACATAAATTTTTTGAGTTTTAGACTAAACTATATGAGTATACTTTATAAGTTATACTTAAAAAATATAGGACAAACCACTAAAAGATTGACAGTTTTGAGTAAAATTAAATTAAAATTGACTAGATGAGATTTTGTTTCAGAGTTTTCATCTCGTGAACTTTTTTAGTTTTCTTCTGGAATTGCTAATAACATGTAATAAGAAAATTATACATTCTTTATAAAAAAAGAGTAGTCAACTTTTTAAAATTTCGTATACAAATGTAGCATATTGAGGCTAACTTATTAACTATTTACATGATAAATAAATCATTTGCTAATGTATTCTGAAGTACGATGTTATGGTTATCGATTTATATCGATAAATATGTCAAAAACAAAATTAAGGAATGAAGGTGCTATAAGTAATAGTGAAATTATACATAAACAACTTTAAAAGTCTATGCAGTTTTAGATTTAACTTCTCATGTACCTTTGTTTTAAAATAAAAACCAGTCACACTTGTAGTAAATAACAAAATGTCCATACACAACCAGGAAATTAAAATAAAGTCCTTTAGTAATTAATACTGCAAGTAGTTGATATGAATTTGTGAGTTTAATTTTTATTCAGTAAGAACAACAAGTCATGCACTTCTTGATTGAGTTCATATTTCATAAATATTTTTTTAATTAAAATATAGATACATATGTTTTTAGATTAGATAAATTGTTCAACTTCGATTAAAAGTAGATTACACATAATATATCTTATTAAAGCATATTAACAATTAAAATTTATTACAAAACATTTTCGAATTGCATATAAATTTTTAATTTACTATGTAGTATTTTTTATTTTAGCTGTTATAAAGACAAACCTTTTTTTTCTAATATAATATTGTTATTTGAAAATTGTTGTTTAAAAACATATAACTAAAACAAATTCCACTTATTGCATATAAAACTAGTAGAACTATCTAATTATTAACTTAGTAATGAAGTTATTAAAACATTTTCCAAATTACTTAAAAATATATGTTTTAAAATGAAAGCTACAAAATAACACTTCGGATATTTTTGCAAAGAAGTTTGCGCTAATGTATTAAAAATAGATTTTCTCAATTTTACATATAACTTTTAGAAAATTGTGTGATAAATGTGTTAGCTAAGTAGCAGTATTTAAAATTTTAACTTAAAAATTATTTAAATTTTATGTTATTTATTTTTAGCATATAATCAAAACTATTTACTTCCTTTTATAAATAAGTTTTCAATAGAAAAATAACTATATTTGTTTGCTTAGTTTGTTTAAGCTAAACGATAACTTTTAACTCTGTAACATTTGTGAGTCCGTTTATTAACGTTTATTTAAACAATTTTCTGAGAGTACTTTAAATACTATTAAATAGTGAAGCGTGAAATCTCTTTAGATAAGATAATCGAAATTCACTAGTTAGTGTTAACATATAAAAAATTTAATTAATAAAAGGTTTGCATTAAATTTAAGATATCTAAAAGAACAGTTTGTAAGCAACAGACGAATTTTTTTATAATTAAAGTTTACAGCAAAACATTTAACTAGTGATCTTTAGTATAATTTACTTTTAAATAAATATTTTTATATTGCTAAAAAATTAAAAACTATTTATCTATTCTTTGAATAATTTTTCACACTAAAAAGTAAAAAAAATATAAGAAGTAGTTTGCTTATAAGTTTTGCTAGACACTTTTTTTATGATAGTAGGATAGTTGAAAAAAAAATAGAGTTATCAAAAGGTGAATGAAGCATTTTATAGTTTTTTACCAACAGCTAGGATATATTTCTATTTGTATTATATTGAAGTTGACCATAATAAAATTTGATCATAATTTATTATTTTTAAACTTCACTTTGAGTTAATACTATTTAGCTTTCAACGTACGACCTCTTAAACAAGAAGCTAGTGTATAAAAAAAACCCATTTGTATATAGGAAAACAATGCACTTTATCTATAAATCTTTAACAACTTACTGAACTTAAATAAAAAAGTTCGCAAACTAATTTTTACATAAAAATTTTAATCATACCTAATTAAGCCTTTAAATAAAAAGAACGTAGTGACTATTTAAACTATTAAGGTCAACTTCAAAATAATAAAGCAAATAAAAAACAAAGGCAGTTAGAAAAATGTCAAACAGTCGAAATATATTCACTTTTAAATCAGTTAACTAAGATAACTGTACGAAAGCAGAGTACAAATTTTAATATAATTTCATGAAAAAAAAATTCCTAAGTTTTACGTCAATTGAAATGATTGTCTGCATAAAAAATATTGTCACTAAGTTTAATGATATTCTTATGTAGCCTTATAGAGTTTTTACCATATTATCTCAGTTTAAAGTCTTCATGACAGATTATACCAGTGTTAGATTTATTTATTTAACTGTTTAATTTTTTAGTGTTCAAAAATCGCATCAGTTCGTAAGACATTGACTCAAAAATAAAAACTCGGTAGTAGCGCATTTTTTAATTTTTTGTGCGTAAATATCACATAAATAGGCAGCACGAATAAAATTAATCTCAAACCTTTTACCACCGTCACGTTATTTACTTTTCTCTGAAAACAACCCCTATGTAATTTGTATGGGACCATACATTTTGACCTTCGAGTTTTTGGTTAAATTTTTTTTTACATGTAGCGATCATCTTAAAAACACATTCTACGCGTTTTCAGACGGTTTTAGGAAAAAATAAATAAAAACAACGAAAATTTATAAAAAGTACAGAAAGACTAAAAAAACTTCAACAAAACTATTTTGTATGATCTGAAAACGCGAATAATGTGTTGCTACATTTAAAATAAATTCAAATAAAAACTCGAAGGTCGAAATTTTAAGGTCCCATACAATTTACGTAGGGTTGTTTTCAGAGAAAAATTAATAGCTTGAAGATGGTTAAAGCAGGAAGCTATTTTTTTGAGCTGTCTTTTTTTTTTTTTTGATTTCCCACTTAAAAAGAATTGAATAAGCGAAATTCAAATGTCGGGGCGACATATGCACCTTACTGGAGATTGTCTTAATTTGTTTATGGGGTTAAAGCACTTTTAACTAGTAAGTTCATTTAAGATTCTACATTAAAAAACTATTACGAATTCAAACTGTTTCTAATTGTTAAACTAACAGATTAAATAACTTGCAATTGCAGTTTGGAATTCTGTTCAGCAAAAAAATAAGTAGTTTTCTGAGCTTGTAATTAACTTGAAACTTTATTACAGATCTTTTAAATAAAAAATAATATAACTGACTAATATTAAAATAACTTAAGTAATTTCGTTGACGGTGATATCTTAAAAATGTTTATGATAAAAGTCACTATTTATGTGACATACAAACTGAAGCGCTTCCTTCTGACATAGTTATCGAAATGTCTAAACTATTTAAACTGTTATACGTAAATATCTGTGACTTTTAATATTTTAATTCATCGCCAAGGTTTTTTATTTCCAATTTACACTCCAAAATTCACATTTTTTTTTTTTAAATGTATGATAGTTCTTTCAATATTTATATTTTAAACTAACTACCTTAGTTATAACAAAATATACAAATGAATTTTATAAATTTCTTTTAGATATGAACTTTAAAGTGCAAATGTATAAAAGTCTAAATAAAATAATCAATTTAATAATAATAAATAAATAACTTTTATGTAGTTTACATACATAATGAAAATGAAGTATGTTATAACTATTTCAGAACAGTATTAACTTAAAAAAGGTGTTTGTCAATTATAGTATATGCATACATCTGTAATTTACTATGTACACGCTAAATTTTATTTTTATAATAAGTATTACTCTATATTTTTGATTTAGACTGTAAATATTAATCAACTTCTGGAAAATAGTTGAATATATGTTATTTAAGTGATATACATTAAAGGTTTTAAGATTTTGGTATTATTCATATAAGTTTACAGATGATAGCTTAAAATTATAAAAGGTTATATATATGTTTTTATTTATACTTTAAAGAATATGCTACTGTAAAACTAAATTTAACAATTAAAATTTTTATCATGGGTATTTATACCATTTACTTTTTAATGAATATATTTTTAATAGATTTTGCTACAGTCAGCAGACTTAATTTTGTAGACAAACTTTTCTTTTAAAAGTATTTTCAAGCTACTATAAAGTGGCTATTTAGTTGTGTTCATTAGAATAATAATAATTTTTTTTTTCATTAAATAAAACATTACTCTATTTTATGGATTATAGTGTCCTTTCAAATAATTTAATACAACAATAAATCCATTAATTTTATTCAAAAGTCAGGAGATTTCATCATACTTTTGTTCTAAAACAACTTTTAAGCTACTGTAAAATGGCTAATTAGTTATGTTCATTATCATGGAAAAACAATAATTTATTTATTAAGTTTAATATTAGTTTATTTTATTTTCATGGATTATAAAGTCTTCTCACATAAACTTAGTTAACTTAATTAACAAAAATAATATATTTATAAAAATTAACAATAAGACTATTAGTTTTAGTTAAACCATCATATTTTATAACTGCTAAAATACGTTTTACAATAGTTTTTTAGATCAAAATACCAAATAGATTTTTCAACAAGGCTGTAAAGGCTAAAACAAACACTTATAAAACTAAAATACAATATTAAAATAAAATTTAAAGCTGAAATTGAGTTTATAATAAGCACTATAAATATTTGAGTTTAAAATTAATAGTAAGAGTTGGAATTTTAATATTCTAAACAATTAGTTCAGATTAATACTGTTTGCTAATAGAAACACGGTAAAACAAAATATCACAGTAAGATATAACCTAGAGTGTTATCTTAAAAAAGATAATTAACTTATGTAATGTTAAATATTAGTTACAGCTTCAGTATGGGTCTTATAAATCAGCGAACTTTTAGTTTTCAGCTGGGTTTTAAACTTAAAATATTATACTGGGAATTTTTATACATTAGCACTTATCACATAAACACAATGTGCAAAATTTTGGCCGGTAACTTTTGATTTCGTGTAATTTTTATCATTATCTTAAGTACTTTTGAATATCCTGTTATTTTAAATTGTAAGCATCAGTTTGTAATTTATCATCTTTCAAATTTATTTTAACAAGTTGTGCTGACTTACCTAAACAAAATTTTAACTTTAAAAAAATTGTTAAATTTGAAGTTTATCAAACTAATGTAATAGTCAGTAGAAAAATTACAAGATTTTTTTTCGATTCTTATTAACATCAAATTCTTACTGCGATTATAAAATCTAAATAGTTTGCAAATTCTAATATCTGTCTTGGTTTACAGCTTAGTTTTCAAAGTCGATGTTTATATGACTAATAAAATATGTGCACACTAAAATATTAGTTTTGAATAGGAAAGCTAGTTAGTTTGAGTAAATTTAACTAAGGTAAAACGTTTAAAGTATGATGTATGATCTAAGAACTATATTGAATAAATTAAACTATTCTTTAAACTGAATTAAATACTTTTAATAAAAATATAAACAAGTTTTAAATAAAACAAAGCAAAACTTACACCTAACAAAACTAATACATTCAAATCAAACGGTTCTATATTAGTTTAGTATATAAACACTTACTATCAAAAAAAAACTTTGGTTGTTTTTCATATTAGTTATATATATATATGTGTAGTTAAACAATTATGTAACTTTAACTATACAAAAAATATATAACAGTACCAATTTTTTTAAAAAACTTAATAAAAGTTATTTCATTTTTTACTAAAACACGTTTATCAGCATAATACATTTGAAACATTAATAATAGTATCAATTTTAAGTTAATTTGATTTAGGTTTTCACTTTGTAAGTCAATGCATAATAAATGCTTAAAACAAAAAAATTCCTGTAGTTTAAGAGTCTATTTATGTATTTCTTGATGATAAATTGTATCAATTGTTCCTATAAATATTTTATGCCAAAATAAAATTGAATTAAAAACTAAATGTCGATTTAAGTTTGTGATTTTTTAAAACCTAAAGTTTTTATGAGAAAAAGTTATATAAAGTTAAATTTTAAAAATGAATCTATTTTATTCTAAAAATATTTTATTCAGTTTGTAATTGTTTAATTTAATTACAACTTAATTGTCACATTTATCTCTCTAATACTCTAAACAAGGTAAAAATAGCAATCGGACGGTTTAAATTTTAAACAACTAAATTAGGTGCTAAACATCTTCATTCTTTGCTAACAGAATATTTAAAGCAATTTTTATTTATGTCAGTAAATTTCAATTTTTCAAAAATGTGATCGTAGTACATATTAAAAACAATATAACGTCAATATTACAGTAAAATAGTAATTATATTTGTTAAATATTTTATTGTAAAGTTTTTTACGGATAAACACCTTTAATATCAAATAAAATAGGAAAAATTATTCTTTTTATTTGTAGTTGATCAACAGAAAACAAAAGTATTTAACATACATTTATAATACAAAAGTATAACTAAAATTCTAAATTGTATTTTAATCAGTATTTAAGAGAATACAAACTAATTGTTTAAAATGTTCCAAATTGTATTAATACCAAATAAAAAAATTATGGTATTTAAACTTTAAGAGCTGTTATTTGATGTTTTCTTAAGATACTAATAGTATAGTATCGAATCTAAAAAAAACCAAAACGTTGTTTTAAATATGTCGTGATAGTATATCAAATAGATCATAATTTGAATAATGTAGTAAGTTATTTTTTATTTTGATAATTTTTAAAGCTGCGTTTGTTAATCACATTTGCTTAGTGTATAGGCTAAGTTAAAATTTTATTTGTTTTATTTAGATTGAATTAAATCATTATGTTAAAGATTTTTAAATGTTAAAACATTTTAACTAGTTTCGTTATATACTAATTAAAAAAATGTTAAGTTCTAAAAAAAATATTATTGAACAGTTAAGTTTTTCTGCAAAAAAGTTTAGCATATTTAAATTTTCTACGTTTATTAGTTTTAGTTTGCACAGTTAATGTATTGAACATGAATGAGATATTAAAGAAAAATTAGTTTAACTACTTTCTTTAATAAACTTTCTTTAATAAACTTTTAAAAAATAAGACCTAATCTATACATCTAATAAAACTATTTTACATTGTTTAATTATACATATGTATACGGATGTTTTATTTACCTTACTTTTAACAAGTAATATCATTTTTGATTTAACTTAACTGATTTAAGAATAAAACATTTTTAGAGGTACTTGAGCATGATACTATAGTTTTATTGTTATTAAGTTAAAAAAAAATAAGAATTTTCAATAAACAATTATTTGACTGGAACAGCTTATTTCTAAAACAGTAAAACTAGAACAAAGAGTTTTTTAGAATTTTTTATTTGTTACTCTTTTACCTTTTCTAAACGATTTTTTTTGTTCTGCTATTTCTGATTACAATCATTATAATTCTGAACATAAAAATTTTCAAAGAAAAAAAAAATATGCTAAAAATAAATAGATTGAAGTTCAAAGTATATTATGATTTTAATTCACAAACCTTTAATGATATTTATCAATATAAATTGTAAACGTATTATTAAATATTTAACTAGTTCGTTTGTCACTATAGTTGTGTTTTAAAACGGTCGTAAATCTATAAATTAAAACTGCGGTAAAATGAGTCAATGGTTTACTTTTAAGTAACAATGTAAATATATTTTCTTATTTCGATTTATAATACATACAAATTATAAACTTGGTGCAAAAAATAAAACATAACTCTTAAAACAAAAAAGGTTATTCTGTGTATTAAAATTTTTCAGTATACTTTACTTTCTTTTTCTTTAGAATTTTTAAGGATATTTTTTTAATTTTTTTAAATTTTTGTATGTTTTATTTAGTTTGTCTGTTTAAAACTTATCTATTTATACTAGATATCATCAGTTATTTTTTAAAAAGTATAGTTAAGTAAGTATGAAAAAATATACTTATTTAAACTAGTTTAAGTACTTATACACTATTTTATTTCGAGGACAAAAGATAAACGACATTGAGCTATAACATTAATTATTTTTGTGTTTATATTAAGAGTTAAACAGTTGTAGTTATTACCGAATTCAATTAAAATAAATTTTTCAAAACTCACTTATATTGATTTTACTTGCTGAGCCTTTTAATAACGTCATACATACTAAAAATCTATTTGATTAAGACATATTTTCTTATATAAAAATGTTTGACTTTTACTAATAGGCTGGTTGGTTTTTTTTAGTTTTAAGGTCATTGTAATTATGACTAAAAATATAAATTTTTCCCAGAGAAATGTAGTTCTTAATCAATTAACAATTTTTTATACTTTTTTAAGACATGTTTAAAAGTTATTTTCTATTCGCTTTAAGAAGTTCCACAACTTTTAGTATTGAAATATTTAAACTGACACAAAATAACATATCTTTTTTCTATGCTTGTTGCCAAAAGTTAAAACTTATTTCAAAAAAGTGATTGTCATAATAATCTTTCGAAATCAAAATACTTTAGAAAAGTAACTTTTAACAAACACTCTAAAAGTAGTAAATATTCACTGATGTTTAACAAAAAATATTTTCTAATTAATATCTGTACTATTTTAGTGTAAAGTTAAACAAGTAAGTTTTTATTTAGCCTAAACTGTGCAACAAGAACGTTATGATGTATCGTAGCTTGTATTCTGTATTGATAATGTTAATGTTCTAGTATTTATATAATTTTTTAATGTGCTATTTAAAAGTATACAAATAAAAAATAAAAACAAACACAAATAACCCTTATATAAACTAACCCTTAAAAAGTGTTTATAAACGTAGTATTTGCTTTACATCTTTAATGGTAATATTTAAAACAATAAGAATGGAAGGTTTACACGAACAAAATTATTTAAAGTTCAGGCATTTAGAAACCACAAACTGTTACTGATATCCATCAAAATAAATTCTTTAACCGTTCTATGCGATAAAACTTGGATGAACTGAATTTTTTAAGTGATTGTTATTGTTACTATCATTGTAAAATTAGAAATAGATTTGAGTTTTTATCCTAATTGACTTAATAAAATTATATCTGAAAAAAAAATATTTAAAACTAAAATGTGTTTCAATCAAAAATAATAATATATTTTTAAACCATAACATAAGTACTTTCCAAAAGTTAAAAACTAGAATTACTATAAAAAATGCTATATAAACCCCGTGGACTTTTTTTATGTTTATTTTATATCTTACTAGTTGTATTGACTTTTATACCCTTTTAAATTGTCTTAATTAAAAAGATAAAGTATTGAAATTAAAACTGTTAAGGTCTATTTTTAATGTTTTTTAGATGTATTATTTAAATGTTAAAAAACAAAAAATAAACACATTAAAAATTATTTAAAGCTCGACATAACTAGCTTTAAGCATTTACTTTTACTAAATTAAAAATTTTATATTAACAAAAAATGTTTTAACCCTTGAATGGGATATAGAAGACCAACAGTTGTTAAAAATAATTCTGAAAGAAGTTTTTGAACGAAATAAATTGAATAAACTTGCAAAACAAAACACATTCTAAAACACTGAAGTAAGCTTTGTTTACTTTGATATAATTTTTTTAATAAATTATCTAATAATTGAACTAATTTAAAGAAAACCTCGTAAATACGTCATGATTGTTGATTTAACAAACTGCAACGATTAAAATATATATTTTTTAATATTTCAAAAAGTTTCATCTTTAAATTTTAGTTTGTAAGTCGTTAAAAAAAAGACTAAAATAAATTTATTGAGTCACAACTTTTTTATATTACCATAACAAAAGAGAAAATGGAATGCGAAGCATGAGAGAAAGGTAGGAGAAAATTAAGAGCTGCGCAGTTCTAATTACTTTACCTTCTATCATGTCACATGACTCACATGATTCAGAAAAGAATAAATCAAGTTCTGTCTGCAAACTGACTATCTGCAGAAAACAGCTAATATTAGACGTATATTGAAGAAACATCAGTTTTAATGTAGAAAAAAATAGAGTTACAACCTCTATATAAATCTTATAACCCTACAGTTTTGATTACTAATTAAGAATTTATTTTAATTTTCGAAATAAAGTGATGGGTTCACACATGGCTTTCCCAAACTTATTTACTAAATTGCCCCCTTATCAGAAGTTTGAAAATAATCGCCTAATGATTTTAAACAGTAATTTTCCTATTGAGTTCGCACTTTTGAGCTAAAAAAGTGGTGTTTGAAATATAATTTAGACTGATACTTCTCAGGCAAGCATTTTGGACAAGCATTTTTCAAAGTAGTTTTAAAACGGGCCGAAATTAAACCGGATATGGACCGTACATTACCTATCTTAAGTCTTAACTGAAACGGACATTATAAAAATCTCTGATGTTACGATTTTCGGGCTATAGTAGTTAATGCTAAAAAACTTATTTAAGCCGCACAATATACTTAAGTTATTTTGCGGCTTAAATCAAATACTTGTAATATCAAATACTTATAAAAATAACTAACTTGCATATAAATTACCTGGGAACGGGTCATAACTGCACGAAGACAAAATTGCACAAGGTTACTAAATTGCACGAAGATACTTTTACACGAAGACAAATATGTGCGAGAGAACAAAAATACACAAAGACAATATTGCACTAATGGTCAGTTTGCACGATTTAATTTTTTACACGGAAGAGAAAAAAAAACAAAAAAAAAAGATGAATTAATAAAAAAAAGCTCCCGACCGAGGGTTAGGGGTAAAATGATAGTAAAAAAAAGGTTTTAACCCGCATAAAAATGTTCTCGGGCAAAATACTCTGCTCGTTTAAAAGTCTCTTCGTGCATTTTATGCACTCGTGTAATTTTGTAAGCTCATGCAAATTTAACAGCTAGCAACACTACCTATACTTAAATATTTGATTACTATGTTAGTATATGAAAAAAATTTTTTTTTTAATTTGTATTACAAGCTAAAAAACTTTATATTAGTTTAAAAATATAACTTACATAGTATATCTAAATTAATTACAACAACTTCTTTTATTCTATTAAAAAACTACTTCAATATGGTTTTATTATTTAGTCTAACTAAGTGACTTTTCAAAAAACATACGGAAATATCATGAGGTGATAGTTTAAAACAGGGGTCGGCAGGCAGTTGGTGGTCGCGGGCCAAATTTCAAGTTTACAAAGTCTTCGCGGGCCGCAGTTTTAGTTTTAGTGACAATTGAATAATCTTTCGGTTCTAGTTTTAGTCACGCTAGAGAAAAAATTTACTTTTATTTACCTTATGATTTTAAATAACTTTTAGCTATACATAGAACGAGTATTTAAATTAATTTAAATAAAATTAGAATAAAATTTACACTGACTAATATACTTAAGTGTTAATAAACTTTGTACTTTCATAAGCACTTACTTAGTTAAATTTAATACTTTTGTAATTTTACATACAAATTAACTCTCTATAAAAACCAAACTTTAATGACAATTTATTAGTTACTTTTATATATTTGTTATATTATCAACCCCTTTTTTCATATTTCTAAGAAAATTAACTTCAAAAAAAAGTTTTTGCGTGTTAAATAATTTACATTCATTAAAAAATTTAGTAATTATTTAATTTAAAAAAATTAATACCTGTTTGTATTATAGAAAGCTAGAACAAATTCTTTAACATAATTAATTCTCGAATACTTAAATAAAATATCTTATTAGTAACTAGTCTTTTACATGGTTGTCACTTAAAAAGCAAAAATGTCTGAGTTATATCAAACCAGCCTAAGTTCATTAAAAGTTTAAAAAGCTAGTAAATCGTTGTAAATCAAGCTTAAGCCCTAGTAAAAATATCATCATCATTAAAAAGTACACAAAGTGTAAAAAAACAAGAAAAAACTACAATTAGTAAACTACACTACAGTCATAAAAACTATTCTGGGAATTCTAAGATTTATTTAAAGTTTTTGAAATAAAAGTTTCACACACAGCTGAGTTTTCAAGCTTTTAAGATAGCCTGTTTGTGTAGCAACCCAGTTAAAACAAAATTCACAATATAAAGAAAAAACGAAACTTATTAACAGTAAACAAATTACATGCCAAAAAAATATAAGTCAGCTGGAATGAACAATTAACACTTTCTTCAACATTTTTAACAAAAGTATAAAACTTAATTGAGTCATAGCGAAGAGAAAAACCTCTTTTTTATTAAACATTACAGCAATTCTTTATCTGCAATAACAATTTAAAAATATTAGTTGTAAAATAAAAGACGAGCAACAAAAAAAAAACGCTAGTTAGGAGTTATTGCGAGAAACGATAAAAAAACAAATCACCAAAGTCAGTTCCAACAAAGCACATGATTATCTTCAATAACTACAGAATTATCAGAAAAAAGTTGTTAAGGCAGGTTATAAAGTAGCAAAATTTATTATCAATGATGAGATACCGTTTATAATTGAAAACTTTTTTAATGAATTTTTGTTGGCAGTAATGAAAAACTTTTGTTTATTTCTTCAATGACAACAAAAAGTCCTGTTTATAAAATGCATTAAGGTTATAAAGTCGCATCAATCAAATTATGACTTTAATCAATATGTTAAGATGAGAACACTGATAGAAAAACTATTGCTCATCTGAGAATTTTATTAGAGATGTTTTTTTAACTTCGACAAATTAGTATAATTTCTGGGTTTAGTTCAAACACGAAGCACAACAATCGGTGAAGTTTTACAAGTAAAGGTGCAATGCACCAAAAGTTTTTAGAAGTACAAATCCTTCTTTTATTTCTAGTATAAAGTTTAATTAATATTTAAAAAGTGTCTTATAAAGTATATCAATATTAAAAAACACTGTTAAGCTACTTTAGTTTATTTTCTAATAAAGAATTGTTTATTTTCTAAAATTTTTGTGTCAAATTGAAATTTCACTACTTTACATTTAAAAATTGTTTGAAACTCCAGGCTTTTTCAAAAATTCTCAAATTCAAGTTTTTTTCCAAAATTTTTAAGCATAAATTTTCAAGTTCAAAGCTTGAACTTGATATTTCATAACATATATTATAACTGAAACTAACACTTTGGGTTTAACAAAACTTACATCATAAGTTTAATTTGCCACTCTTTTAAGCAAAAAAGCCAGCCTGAATTAACAAAAACGTTCCTGATATTTTTGTATACAAAAAACAATTCTGGCCAAAAACCTATAAAATGACTTAGTTATCCTGAGATTTGAAGTCTTCAAATAGTGATAGTCTGAGTGTGTGTCAATGTTTATAAACTATCCCTAAGTCTAGTTTATATTAAATATGTAGCGCCAAAAAACAGCAAATGTGTGTATTGATATGCAAAGCATAAAAGTTAACTTAGTTTGACAAAATCAATATTTGAAAAATGAAATTGATACCTAACAAAAACTATATTAGTTTATGTCATATATATTGTTTTAATTGTGTCTGTACAAATTAAGATATTACATGTAGAAAAAACAAACTTAGAAAATTATGCATAAACTAAACTTAAACTAACTAAAGTATTTTATAAAAGGTGGTTTAAAATATGAGCATTGTTTTAAGTTGGTGTGCATATAAATTAGTTCAAGTGCAAACAAAACTTCTAAAAAATTAAAATGTGTCAAAACAAAACTTTAATAAACCTTTTTTTCTTATTACTATGTTATTTTAAATGTTTTTACACTAAAACATAATATTAAATAAAAAATATATAAAAGAAACTTAGGTATAAAAAATTTTGGAAATAATATCTAAGCTATAAAGAAATGACACTTTAGTTAATTACTGTGCATTACTTTTGTACAAAATGGAAAACATTTGCATTTAGTTTATTTGATAAATAGGTATAATATAACTAACTTAATAAATTCAAGCACTCTTTTTTCAGATAATTACTTGCTGTTGTAAAATAGAAGTTATTATAAAGCTCAGAAAAATATCCTGTTAGAATGCTAATCTGTCTTTTTCACATTTTTAAATTAAAGTAGTAACTTCTTCTAAATATTTTTTAATGTTATACAGAGACTTAAAACCAACTAAACAAATTAAATCGAATTACCGAAAAAAATTTTATTTGAAAAATATTTTTGCTCAGCGGGCCACTTTTACATGCTTGCTGGCCACAAAATTTTCTTTCGCGGGCCGCATTTCATTCAAAAAAATAACGTGCTCGCGGGCCGCAATTGGCCCGCGGGCCGCAGTTTGCCGACCCCTGGTTTAAAATAACTAACAGAGATCTTTACAAATAATTTATGATCCCAAATAGCATACATGTCAGCCGTCAGGTTAATAAATGGTGAGATGGATTCCATTCATGTATGACCTATGTAGTTGTTAATTGAGAAAGATATGAATAAAGGTATGTATTTTACTTGTAAATAATAATCTTTAGAACATAATTTTTTTCTCTTTATAATACGTAAACGAAATGGACTTTTTTTGTTTAATTTTTACCTTAGGGTCAATTATTCATTAACAAGCTACACTTAGTAAAAAAGCAAGCCAAAAATAAAAATTTCAAGACTGCCGAATGATAAAAAATATTCTCTCTTCCCCCTAATTAATTATTTAAAATATTATTAAAATGATATCAAAATATGCCCCTTAATTAGTTATTTCATCCTAATAAATAAAATCGCCCCCAGGCGGCGGTACCGCCAACTTTAGAAAATCCTAGTTTACACTAACAACTAAATTATTATTAGTTTTAGACTTTTACTCAAACTTATAAAATTTCTATAAAAAATTTGGTAGACTATTTTTTTAACATAACTCACACCTATATAACTGAAAAAAAATGTTTATTGAGTTTTTATATATTAAACAAAGTTTCTTTTATTTGTAATTTGTAATAAAATATTATTTTTTTTTAATGTATATCTGACTAGTTATACATAATTGAACTCAATGTCAAATTTTGTCTTATAAATACTTAAATTTATTGTGAAACATTATACCCTTAACAGGAAAGATTGGTAAATGCAATTATCAAACAAACAGAATACAAATGAATACAAAAAACTACCAGACACAGGTCAAATAGTGCAATACATTAGTTTTTTTTTTCAAAAAGTTCACAGTTGTTTAATTTCTTTATTTATTAAGCTTAAATGAAAATGTTGTTTTAAAGTAAAAAAATTAGAATAAGTTTTTATATAGTAAATGTAGTACAACTTTTTCAACTCAGTTCAGGTATGTATAGGTTAAAATTCTTAAGTAATATCTAACATTCAAAGCTATAATAAATTTGTTTTTTTGATAGCAGGTTTATATTTTTACAGTTTATAAGTTACTAAAAATGTAATTACTAGTTGTATGTTTACATTATAATATACATAACAATAGTCACAATTCAAATGACTTAAAACTAAAGACAAAAATATCTTGTGAATCAAAAGTTTTTACGCTTTTGTATCTTTAATTAGCAGTGTCGACTTGTGTTATATAAATATGAATTATTGTAAGGTACACTACTTTTAATGTAATAATTTGAATGTTTTAAAATTGTTTTTTATATCTACTATATTTAATTCCATAAAAAGTTTTAACACTTTTTTTAGATATACACGAGGTTAAATATCTAAACTTTCAAAAAAAAAGTAAATAAATTGAGTTTTATGTTAAGTTTAAATGATTTTTTTTTTAAATTTGTCAGCATATACAAATAATTTTATAGTTTTATTGTACAATGTAATATGAATAGTATGTTTTAATAAATCATTTAAATAATTAAATATATTAAAGATTTTATCTAGCTAATACAAAAAGCTTTCACATAAAACATTGCGCTCTACTTAATAACAAAAAATTAATTTTTTTTTTTTTAAACGATACTAACTTTAAAGCAAAAATCGAGGATTTATTAAGTTTAGAAACACAATATGTCAGAATAAGTTAGTCAAAAACCTTAATTTATTTTAACTCTTCCGCCGAAACCATTAGTTGTCGCAATTTAGTACTTTTTTTATATTGGTAAACTTGTTTTGATGAGTATTCTTTGGTCTTGTAGATTAATTACGATATTGTAAAATGTTTTGCTTTGTTTTTTGAATGATTTTTTATAATTTTTCCTTGATATAGAAAGATCATAGGCCACTGACTTAATTAAAACTAATTACTCGATTAAAAATACTAGAGTTGAATAATAGTCAAATTTGAAGTGACTTACAAAATTTATCTCACTTCTATATTTCTCAAATGGTAGAAATTTGTTTAAAAATACCTTATATATGTATTTTCGTATGTAAATACTAAATTGTGGCATTAATTTGCATGTACAAATTAAGATAAATAAAGAACAGTAACTAACTTAGATCAATGTTTCGAGATATGTATAATAAACATTTTTTTTTTGTAATTTATAGAAATATATATAAATAAATTTTATAGCACTTTTATATTTAATTAAGATTACTACTTTTGCGTTTAGAAATGACTTTTTGAAATAAAAAAAGTTCAATTTTGATACTGTTTGAGTTCTGTTATATTTTTACATTATTTACTTCTATATTGTGTTTGTTTGGTAAATATTTTGTAGCAAGGACGTAGCTAGCTCAAAATAGTTACGAATCTGCAAAAAAAACAACGTGTTATGAGCATAGCTTATATAAGATAATTTTTGTTTAATCAATACTATAATTAAAGTAGAAGTAATGTTATAGTAAGGAAAATAGTTAACTTAAAAAAACACTTATTGATATTTATTCGAATGATAAAAACAAGTTATTAATATTAAAAAAAAATATTGTGATAAATTTAGACGTAAATCACTAAAAATGTGGTTCAAACTATTGTATTTACATACAATTTAAGATTTTAAACATTCGACGTAACAATGTCTATTTTTTTTTAAATAAACTGTTTTTTAAATTAATACAACTGTTAAAGAACTCTTTTTTTTATTTATTAAAATTTTTGATATTTTCAGATTGTTTAAAAATGATTCTTAAGCTAACGTAGACGAACTAAAACTAAAAAACTTTTAAAATAACCGGCAACTAAATCTATTTAAAAACTTATAATGAACAAACTTCAATAAACACTTTACTAGTAGCTTTAGTATTTGATGTATAACAGGTGAAGTTAGCATAATAAATTGTTATAAGTAATATAAATTAAAAATATAAATTAAATGTTTTTAGTATTTTAATTTTTCTAGTAGTAATAATGTATATTGTTTTAATTAATCTTAAGATGACAATTATGGTTATAAATTTTGGAGACGTCATTTTTATTAATAATTCAAAGCTTAGCTTCTTTTTCGAATTAATAAACAATCAAGTTTTTATTAATAAATCATTGTTTTGTTATTACTATTATTAATATTTTTAAGCCACTGCAAAATGGCTAGCGATAAAGCTTGTTTTTTTTTTTTTACAATGATCAGTTTACTAAAGAAATAGTTTTTTTTTTATCTTTATCAGGGGTTAGTAGGCAATTAGCACTCGCGATTAATTACTAAGTTTTAAGCTGGTCATAGATTTAGTTTTAGTGAGATTTTAATAACTTACTAGTATAAGTTTTAGGCATTTACGAACAATACATTTTGAATTTTATTTATATAGTAAAAAAGACTATAATCTACACATAGAGTACCCACTCAAATTTTAATATTTAATAGACTTAAGTTTACATTGACTAGTATACATATACCCTAAAAAACTATCCAATATCTTATAAATTTTTTAAATGTAGTAAAATAGTTTTATTTTTTTAGCTACCACCCAGCTCTCTGAAAAAATTAAGTTTAAAAACACTTATTGGTTACTTTTGTCTATTTTTTAAACATAATTAAGGACTTTTTCAAAATTTTATTTTAATATAAATTGTTATATACACTCTTTACTTATAAAACAATTTGTAGTTTTTTTAAAAAATTAGTGATATTAAAAAATTATTTTTAAACACAACAAAGATTTGAATTATTTCTTAAAAAAAAACAATTTTTTAATAATCAAATAGAGTTTCATACATAGTTGCTACTTTTCAAAGCAAAAATGCCTCAGTTATATCGAATCAGCTTAAGTTTATCAAAAGTTAGATAAAAAAAAACTAAAAACCTTAAATACCTATAATATTATTGTCACAGAAAAATGGGTGAGTGTCGCTTTTGCATGAGTGGACACTTTTGAACGAGGGAACACTTTTGCCTTAAGATACTTTTGTACAGCGACTCTATTGCACAATGGTCACTTTAGCACGAAGGGATACTTTTTTACGGTGTAACTTTTGCACGATGGATCACACTTGCACGATTTGACAATTTTTCGTTTTGTCACGTTTTTACAAAGGGTCTCTTTTGCACAAAAGGAAATTTTTACACGATGACTCTTTTGGACGATGGGTCACTTTTGTAAGCTTCTGATTTTTATTTTTTAAACAAAAATTTAAAAAAGTTAAAAGTAAAGTTTTATTTTTATCAACTTAAATAAAACTCGCTTTTTAAATGCAAACTATTTTAGAAAAAAAACTTTATTGTTTTGAATGAATTTTTAGTGTAAAGTTTTTATTAAAAATTTCACCTTGAACAATATGATAATATACTACAATTTACTTTAATCATGTTTATATTCTTAATTAAAGATAACTACATTGTTTTGATTAGTTTAAGTTAGAACAATTTTGAATACTCTAAATAAAACAAGCTAAATTTGGTAATCTTTTAACAAACATATGAAATTAATCTAGAAGGGTTTAAAAAGGAATCTTGAAACTAATTTTTTACTTTTACTCTTTTGATGTCAAAATAAGCATTATAAAGTTGTTTAAAAAAAATTATTTAATTTTTTTTTTAACCACTAATAGGTAAAAAAATTGATTAAGTTAATTTATGAATTGTTAAGGTATTTCAGATTTTACTTTATGTTTATTTTTTAGTTTTATCAATTTTTTCTAACCTGCGTGAGAATAAAAGAGCATTAAAAAGATTGAACTTTCAAACACTTGAACTAGGATCTTTCATTACTATAAATAATCTTTAAATATCTTTACTAAATAAATAAAAATACATCACAGAATTTAAATCTAAGAAAATCTTATAGAATTGGGTAAAGATTATTTAAACAAAATTTGAAAAAACGTCTATAGCTAATAGTACCATAAGAAATCGTCTCTGATACAAAAGATAAATCATATTTGTTTACAATAGTATTTGTAATTGAACACAATAAGCATGTAAAAAAAAATAAAGTTGTTAAAAGTTATCAAGGTGTTACTTTTACTAAGTCTAATCCATAATAAATTATTTTTGTTCTATTCAAGTAAATGTATGAGGTAAATTAATTATTTGTTTCATTAATATACTCATACTGTCTGTAAAACTAAATCACAAAGAACTTTTAAAAAATTGATACAAAGCTAGAAATACCTTTAACTAATTTTAACTTTATTCTATTTTTTAACGTAAAATTTTAATCAAGAGTTATTTAAAACATTTTATAGCATACAATAAAAGTTGTATATAACTTTTCTAAACCTAATACTAATAATATGAAGAGTTCATAAAAAGATGTTAAAATTGTTTTATATTAATAACTAGGCTTACAAGTATCATTTAATAAATTAACTAAATAAACAGGTTTTTTAATAAATATTAATTTATTAACTTACTTTATCTACCTCTACAAGTTTTCTTCATTAGACAAATTGTAAACATTAAACACTTTAAATATTTAAATACTTCTTAATATTTAAAATTGTTTAGAATTAAAATATGAACGTCTTTAACAACTTTATTAGTTATTGATTTAATATAAAAAATATAAGATTAAAAAAACATTATTAGTTATTTGTATGATGATTCAGTAGATAATGGTATTGTAAAGTTTAAAAAAAAACTATTATTTTATTCGTGTGATATTAGTATAATACTGTGTTAATATATACTATTAAATGTCAATTAAAATCTGTAAATTTTAATTTCTAGATTTCAAATAAAAACTTAAGCTGTTTATTTGTAAAAAAAATCTTTTAGAACAATTGCTTTACACTTTTATATTAATTAAGCTAAAATTTAAGAAAAACGTGAAAAGATACACAAAAAACTTAAATAACAAAAGTTTTGAAGTTCTTTGTATTATAAAGGTATTTCATTTAATAATAGTCACATAGCAGTGACTTACAAATTAAAGCTTGGAATCTATATCTGGCATTCAAACTAATTTAATATTTTAATTTGTTAAACCTCATTGTTCATTTGTGGCTTTTGATATATTTATTGATTATTATAATTTATTCTGTACAAAATAATTATAGTAGTTTTGAAGTTAACAACACAAAACATTTATAATAAATTAGCTTTGAAACAAATCAGGTAAGGTTTAACATAATTTATTTATAGGTAAATTGCTCACACTTACTCAAATAAAGGTTAAAAAAATAAAACTATAAGATATCTATAATAATAAGAAAAACTCTTTTAAGATTTCAACGATTTTATTTCAACTAACTTAATAATCAAACAAACTCTTTTTTCGATAGCTAATTAAACTTGTGTGTAAGTATATTATTAAATTTTTAATGAATTTAAAATTAAGTATTTAAAAATATTTACATCTTTAATTAAAACTCTTTAACTTCATCATTAAATAAAACTTTTTATTTGTCACCTTTATACTGTTTAAGATTGTTTTTTTTCAAATTATAAAGTTGTGAATATATCATTAGTCACAGTTGCAGTGACTTACAAACTAGTGGTGAAACATTAGACATTTTAACAAAAATTTTCAGTTATTAGTATTTTTTAGTTTCAATGTTAGTTTGTGTGTTCTACTTAATATAATTCTTTTTAAAGTTATTTCAATAACTTGTTATTTTATTGTATCATCATTTCAACCTAGTAAAAGAGCACGTAAGTCTCAATTGCATATATCATATAAAATACAGTTAAACAATCAACGTGTTTGAACTTTAAAATATTATAGTTTTAAACTAAAATGTCAGTTTGCTTCAAACCTGATGTTTTTACTATAAAAAATCCTAATGAATGTACTATACATTCGTTTGGTTAAAATTTTAATTTAAAATTTGTTTGATATAAAATAACTTTTACCTTTTAAACTTTTTGAAAAATGACTTTTTGTGTGCAAATTTATAAATATGAACAATGTTTAACTTTTAGAAAAATATGTGATACAAAGCTTGAATGTTCTCAAATCAAACAACAGTTAAAATAAACTTTAAATTTTCTAATACTTTTGAACCTAGCTAAAAAAACGTAATAAAAAAACACTACTAATTCAGTAATATATTTATATTTTAAATTATGTTTTAAAAGATTTAAAAGAAAATTTAAATAGTTGCCTCAATGAAGTTATAAACGAATGAAACGTGCCAAAGTTGTTAGCGTTTTATTTTTTTATAATATTATTTATTTGAAACAATATGTAGTTTAGTTATCATCCTCGTCAAAGTGAATAAAATAATTATATCTTAATTATTATCTTAACTAATACTTTGTAACAATAGTTTTCATTGTCAAGTAATTAAATAATTTTCTAATGTGTTAATTAGTAGTTAATAATAAAAAAAATTAAAAAATATACACACATGACTTTTAATAAAAAACTAGCCCTTTTAAAGTGTTTAAAGTACGTATTATTTGATTTAAAATCTTCAACGATAATAGTATAAATAAAAAGAACGTAAGTTATATAAAAATCTAAGTAATTTTGTAGAATAAGTTTAGACGTTTAGAAACCACAAACTGTTACTGACATCTATCAAAATAATTTTTTGACCGTTTCCAATCAATAACACTAAGATCAACTCAAGTTTATAAGTTATTGCTATTCTGACAACAGCTAGAAAAAAAATAAAACTAGGAACTAGTTTCCCGGTTGATTAAAAAAGGTATCTAAAACAAAAATATTATCTTAAAAAAACTGTGATCCAACAAGAAACAGTAATAACTTTTTAACAATAGTAAAACAACTGATCTAGATTAAAAAAACTAGAATTACCATAAAACATGCTACTCTGAACTATTTTAATGCGCATTTTATACTAGTTGTATAAACTTTTTTATTTTAAAAATTTTTTTAGATAACATAACAAACCTTTCAAATTAGAACTGTTCAAACCTTTTATTATGTTTTGCTTAATAAACTTAATTGATAATGCTTAAAAGATGTTTACGTATGTTACACACCTTAAAATTGATAAAAATTTGTCATTTTGAAATAGGAAAATTTAAAGCCACAAATTCATACTCATTTCAAACAATTTAAAAAAATATATATAAAGTTAAACTTCTTGTTTCAAAGTTTGTAAGTTACTCAATTGGGACTACTGTTTTTTCTTTTATGTTTATAAGCTTTAAACAATCACTGAACTTGACAAAGAGAATTAAAAATTGACACTTAAGTCTAAAACTTCGATATAAAAACCTAAATTAAAAAGACAGTCTTCATTTTGAAAGTAACTATAATTTAAATTTTAAAATAACAATGCTTGAATATTTTTGAATAAAACAGTTAAAATAAGGTATTTTTGCGTTTACAATTATGATATTAAACAATATTACTAGGTAAATTTCTATGGCAGTAGTATACTGGTGTAATTTACTTAAATGCGACGCTAATTTTATCGAACTGAAATATATTTAACTATTTAAATTAAATATAAGGTGTATTATTACATAAAAAGGTTTTAAAGAAAATATGAATCTAATAAATCTCTATACTATTTATTGAGTGTATGGTTAAAAATAAATGTAATATTATTACTACTACAATTTAGTTTAGTAATTAGCTCAAAATTTATTTGAATAAACTATAAAAAATAAATTTTTTAATTTTTTGTAAGACTATTTTCATTTAACTTGTATGACTTTATTTTAACAATTTAGTTTAAATTTACTCTATAAAATGTGTAGTTTATATGAAAATTTTTTTTTTCTAATTTTTGAGTATTTTTTAGGCTAGCACTATTTCAAAAACTTTATAGATTTGATTTTTTTTTTACTCTATATAAAGAAAAATTTTAAATTTGTAGTTAATTTTTTTTTTGTAAATTTAATTCATCGCAGTTTGTTAAGCATGATCAGTTAAGTTATTTGTACTTAAATTTTCAGATAATATTTTTTTGTTCTCATTAAATAAAATTCTATAGAAAAATTCAAAGGTTGAATATAAAACTTAACACAATACAATAGCAAAAGAAGAGACTATTAAACAAAAATTTAGAGTGATTTTTATATATTAACAAAAAATTATTAATTTACCTAATCCAAGATTTGGACTCGGATTTAGACGAATTCGGCGTTTTTAAACTCAGATTCGGCCAAATTTTAAATTTAAAAATAAGACTCGGATTCGGCCGAATCCTAATTTCAAAATAAAACTCGGATTCAGACTCGGTAGACCACTTTAAACTTCTTGTATTTTTCCTAATTGTTTGTCAAAAGTTAAATGAAATGTAAAACTAGTTAATGATTTTACGCTTGAGTTGATAAAAAAATGCTTCCTCACTTATAAAAGTGTTATCAATTTTGATTTAGAGTTTTGCAGACCGTATAATAACTATGATATATAATTTTTTTTAAACTCTAGAATAAAATCAAGTCAATAGCTAAAGCATTTGGTTACAACTTTTTGGATAACCGCTCTACTTATTCAGCATATGTTTAGTTTTTAATATGTTTGGTCGTTGTTATAAACTGCTGCATTATTTAAACAAAAAACATTTTAAGTTAAATAAATGCGAGTTAAATATGTAAAATTAAAGCAGATGCTTGAATACTTTTATCTATATATATTTTGTTAGTATTTCATTATTCATCAATTTTAAGTTATGATACATATGTTATAACTTTAAACATGTTAATGTTTATTTTAAAAATAATGTTCTAAAAGTAAAAAATAATTGTTATCAATAAATCTTAATTAATTTGCTATGAACTGCTGTAACTATTTTTATTATTCATTGATGAAATCTGAATACTAAGAGATTTTCTAGAGCTTGCTGCAGTTATGAGAAATAAAGTTTGAAACCAATAATGCAACATTTCATTAAAAAACATTTGCCTAGTGGTTTATAAAAGTTTTGAAAACAGCTTGTATTTTTGAATAAGAAGTTTAATAAAATTATTTCGTGTTTCTTTTGTATAATTGATACTTTACCCATACTATATTGTCTGATTTATATAAGGTAGTCTATAATAGTCTTTAGAATTGATAGATAAAGGTTATTAATACATTATAATAAGTTAATAAAAAAGAATTTTTTTTTATTATAAGTTCTTCTATATTTATTCTTTCAAAAATTTATTTTACAAACTAAGTTTCGGTCGAAAGACCTCTTCAGTGCTCTTCATTACTTCTCCTCCAGCAGTTGAGATCTCTCTATTTGTTTTCTTAAAACCAAAACATATAATAAGTTCCTCTATTATATATAACTACTTTCAAGGTTGTAAATTATGGACTAAGCTACCTTTATGTTTAAAAAATATAAGTTTCTTTGGAAAGTTTCAGGATGAATTTAAAAGTAATTTTTTAAAAATTGAATCTCAAGGTCATTAATGATCGTTCCTACTCGCCTATTTACTTTTTTTAAGGAGTTAATACTATTTGTCATTTAATATCAAAATTTTAACTAATTATTTTATAATATAGTGTCATTGTTCGAAAGTTAATTTTTTGGTCAAAGTAACATTGGTTTAGTCTAGAGTTAAGTATTTTCTATCTAGTTATTTTTAAGATTGTAGTTTAAGATTACTACTTAATGATTCACTTAATATCCAAAATTTTAAGTAATTCCTAATTATTTATGTAATTTAAAAAAAAAGTGAAGCGACAAAACTAAACTAATGGAAACTTAACAGTTGTAATCAAAATATTAAAACAAAGCTTTCATGTCCACTGTGTGTTACATTAAAAAGCACTCGTAGTACATCGATATTTAATCATAATGATATTCGAACTTATATTTTTACAATACTTTTCTAGAACATATTTCACGATAAAGTTTTAGCATAAAAATCTTTCTATTATCCTACTAAACGACTTTAGCTTAGATTACGTCTACTTATTTTATGATAAATTTTAGTATAGAAAGTACATAGAGAAAAAGATTTTTTCTTAGTTACACTAAGAGATTTTTTTATAAAGACTTTTTTGATACGAATACCTAGTTTTACTAAAATATGATTTCAGTTTTGTCATTAATTTAGTGACTTGCTAACTATTATTAAAGAAACATAGTTACAAATGTAGTCACATTGGAGTGGCTTAAAAACTAACGACACGTAGCTATAATTCGTTTCTTAAAATTATTAAGTAACCTAAATTCTAAGATGACAGTATTAGTTTGTGATTTTTAATACTACTATTGATTATTGAATTTTATACTAAGTTGTATTTAGACTTTAGACCTTTTTCTTTGATTGAAACTTATGATTTTTTAATTTATGATTATAAGTTAATTTTTTTGAACAAGTCTACGTGTTTAAAATTTAGTAGTAATGTAATTAAAGTATGAAAAAATAATAACCAAGGCGTCGAGATAATGTTTTTAATATTATTCAAAGCAACTCAAAATCACAGAAAGATGCAGAACTTTAGGAGCGGCAATATTTAGACCCTAAATACTTAGACCCGAATTCTTAGACCAAAATTTGCCATAAGCTGCAAAGGGAGCTGACGGAGTGCATTAAAGGATATTCTGGAATTCATGATCAAAAAATAGTTTTTATTTTTTATTTAAGGGTAGTTATTTTTAGAAATCTTGTCGGAATATGTCAAAACTTTTTAGTCTATGAAATTTAGTTAATTTTTTTAACGAGTCTATTTGTTTTAAATTTTGTAATAATATAAATACCAAATCTTCGAGAAAATTTTTATAACATATTTTAAGATAAAAAACATAACTTAAAAAAAGATGCATAACTAGAGGAGCCGAAATACTTGCACTTAAAATGTGCCATCAGCTGCAAAGGGGAGCCATGAAGGATATTCTTAGATTGATGATCAAGATCAAAAAAATTGTTTTTAATTTTTATTTATTTAAACTAAAATTGTAATTATTTTAAATATCTTGTCGGAATATGTCTAAAATTAATTTATTTCATCGATAAGTCTTTGTAAAATTTTTTTTTGAAAACTTTGCTCGAGACAAAGTATTTACTTGTTTGAAAATAAATAAACTTGTAAGTATTTTCATATTTATTTGTAGGTTGTAGAGACCTTTATTTTGATTTTTAATGATTAAAATTTTTATTTAATCAAAAAATTTTTACTTCATCTAATAATTTAACAAACGGTAAAATTCTAAAAGCAAAAATAACTTTGAACTACTTATGTAATATGTTTGAGTTACTTCTATTAAGAATGTATCAAAATTAACAGGGCCTTTGACTGAGCTTAAAGAAAATAAGTAAAAAAAAAATAATAAAGTTAATTGATAGTCACACTTAAAGTTGTTTCAAAAATTGGTAGAAGTGCGCTAAAAGTTTTTTTATTTGTATTTTATATGTAATATTTTAATTTTGGCTTCAAAGTATTATTTATTTGTTTTTATCATTTTTGAACTTACCCAAAATAGCTAATAGTAGTAATTATTAAATTATATTATCATATATGTTTAAACGAAAAACCAGCAATTATTAATACTAAAGCATGTTGTTGCAGTTTAAAATTTTTTATTAATCATGTCGCTGAAAGTGTTCAATTTAGAAAATTTTGCACTAGTTTGCTTAAAAGTAAACGGTTTTCAAAATAGTCTGTATAGATTACATGTTTTTTGGTAGTAAATTTGAAGAAGTATAAAGTTTTATCACTTTCATACTATGTGCTAACTGCGTTAGAATACAATAAAGATTTGTGAGACTATAAACTATAGAACGGTATAAAACAGTTTGCACAAATTTTTTAGGTACTTAAATATCGTCTGTTTTGTTTTTATATATGTAAAAATTTGTGAAAAATTTCTTTATAAGACTTAAGTGTCACGGCCCATTATGCACCTTTTGTTTGTGAAATTAATAAAGTATACATAATATTCGTCATACGTTTTATACCTTAACCAGGTTTTTATGCGATTTATACTCTTTAAAGCTGAAAAATATTTTGTATCTTTTTATTTTATATTTGTATTTATAAATACGGTTATCAATAATAATATCCTAACATCCTAGATGCTGGATAATGCTGAATTTTATAATACCAATAGTAATAAAAATAGGGAAGTTAAAACTTTAAAAAAATTTGAGAATATTTAGTATAATAATATTTGAAGCAAAACAGTTTCAATATGAAATATATTGGTAATATTTATACTCAATTCAAAGCAGTTCTTTCAATGACGAGGAAAAAAACTCACAAACTGATAGTCAAATTAAATTTACTAATTAAAGAACGTTTAAAAAACAAACTATTTTACTATATTTATTAGTTGGTATATCACTAAATTTGTGACTATATTTTTAGCTTTAAAAAAGTCTATAGACATTTTTCAAGCACTAAATTTTTTTTTTTTTAACAAAGCTCTAACTACAGTTTTAATATCATAAATATTTTGAGAAGTTAAATTTTGTGTTAAAGAGTGAATACACTTCACGACTGAAGTTTCTAAAAACTTATTTTGATACCAAAACATAGTAAATATTTTTTCGATTTATTAAAAAAAAGTGAAACTTTTGAAATAAAGCTTGAACATTTTTTTTTTTACAGAAAATATTTAAAACTTGTGTTTTGTATTAAATAGTGAATAAATCTGAAGCCCAAGGTTTAAGAAAGTTTATTTCAAAACCAAAATATAATAAGAAACTTTTTCATCGAGCAAAAAAACAGAAAATTTTTTTGAATATATAAACTCAACACGTTTTTTTTTTTGTCAACAAAAGTTTTTAAAAACTTGTGTTTTGTATTAAACAGTGAATACATCTGAAGACCAAGGTTTGAAAATTGTTTTAGATATCAAAACATAGTAAGAAACCTAATTATTGAGTATAAAAAATAAAAATTTGAATGTGAAGAATGAACATACTTTTTCTGTCAGCAAAAGTTTTTTAAAACTATTTTTTTTGAATAGTGAATATATCTGAAGACCAAGGTTAAAAAAAGCTTAAATTTATACGAAATATAATAAGTAACTTGTTATTTGTATACAAAAAGAGAAAGCTTTTGAATATGAAGACTAAACAAACTTTTTCTGTCGACAAAATTTTTTTATAAACTTTTCTTTTGTCTTAAACAGTGAATACATCTGAAGACCAAGGTCTAAATAACTAGTTTTTAAACCAAAACGTAGTAAAAAAATTTTATTTGTATAAAAAAAAGCGAAATTTTTTTAATTTTGAGACTGAATAAACTCTTTTAGTTTACAAAATATTTTAAAATTTTTTTGTAATAAACAGAAGACACAAATGAAGAACAAGATTTGAGTAAACTTGTTTGAATTCCAAAATATAGCAAGAAACATTTAGTTTGTATGAAAAAAGAGACAACTTTTTTTTCAATTAAACTTTTTTGGAAAAGTTTAAGTGTTGTACGGAACAGATGATACATTTTAGGATAAAATTAAATAAAAACTTTATTTTTTATTCAAAACATAGTAAAAACTTTTTACTTTTAGAGAATGAGAAAATTTTTGATTTTGAAGACTGAACAAACTTTTATAACAACAAAATTTTTTTAAAAAATTTTAGTTTTGTTTTGTATACTAAATATATCTAAAGTCTTAAACAAAACTTAATTTATAACGAATATGGTAAGAAACTATTTATTAATACGAAAAAGGTTACAGCTTTGAAAATGAAGACTGAACAAACTTTTAATGTCGACAAAAACTATTAGAAACTTTTGTTTTGTGTTAAGATTGTGGAAATACAAACCTATCGTATAACTATAATAACCATGTCTATTTTATTGGAAATTATCTGTTTGTGATACTATTTTACCTTAAATGAGTTTCAAAGTTATACTCTTTACCTAATCATGAAACTAAAACTTTTAAAAACTTTTCACTTTTAGAAAACTTTAATTAAGTAAAAACTGGTATAAATTTATATTAATTTTAAAATAATAGATTAAATATATTAAATATAGCACTTGGTTAGCTTTCTTGCACGAGCTTACAAAATTCCTCGAGGGAACAAAATTGCACAAAGATAAAATTGCACGAAGTTACTTTTTACGAAGGGTCACTTTTGCACGAGCAGACAATTTTGCACGGAGACATTCTTGCACGTTTTTTTTTTTTTTTTTTACTATCACTGTTACCCCTAACCGTTACCCTCGGTCAGTAAGTTATTTTTTAGTTTATTTTTTTTCTTTTATATCACTGCTACCCCTAATCCTTAACCTTGATCGGTAGCTTACTTATTTTAACTATTTTATTTCCTTTAGTAATTTTTATTAGCTATTTTTTTATTTTTGTTTTTATTATCACTGTTACCCTTAACCCTGGTCATTATATTTTTTTCTATTTTTTTATTAAAACTTTCCTTACTCACTGATAATTATAACAATGTAGTAAGAATAACCTACCTCCTCTAATAAAGTATAATATTTAATTTATTTTATTTATATTAATTTAAATATTTTAATGTATTTTTTATTAATTTTAGTGTTTTTAGTAACTTTATAGAATCAATCATATATGAAGTGCTGTTGAAAAATCTTTTAAATTAAATTGAGAAGCATAGCTAAGGGTTAAGGAAGTTAATGTGACCACTTAATAGTCATCTAACTTTCACAAATCTAAAACTTTAAAGTTTATACTAATATTTAGTGATACTTATTCAGAGGATTGTTTTTGTTTTAAAACAACTTACTTAAAAAAAGTAAAACAAAACATATTTGATACGATTCTTATGTAGAACCAAACTAACGTAAACATTATTTAGAATTTTGAAAATTTTTTATTTAGATTATTTTACTATTATTTTAAACTTCAAGTATTAAAGCTTTCTTTATACAGTATTGACAAGAAAAAACAAGACAAAATATTTTTAAAAGAATTTTAGATCTTCTTTTTACATGCTTATAAAAAAAATAAAATCAATAAATGTTGTATGATGTTTTTTTTAAATGTAGAATACTCTGAATAAAACAAAAATAACAACTATTTTAAGATAATTACCAGAACAAAAAAATTATAATTGAAAATACCAAAAAAAAATGTATATATTTATATATAATTTATAAGTTAATTATCTGATAAAAAAAAAATTTGAAGAAAACCTCGCAAATACGTCATAATTATTGAACTAACAAACTGCAACGGTTTTATCTAGTTTATGTGTACTTTTCAATGTTTTAATAAGCTGGAGTTTTTTAATTTTAGTTTGTAAGTCATTGAAACAATGACTAAAATTAAGTTACAAACTTACAAAATTTTATATTTGTTTAACTAAAGAGAAGTTTGAAACCGAAGCGTTAGAGGAAAATAAAAGAGAAACAAGAGCAGCGCAGTTCTCAAGAACCAAACTACCGCATGACACATAAACGAACCAATCAAATAATGTCTGCACAAATATTAACCATTTTGATAATTTATTAAACATTTGATATTAAAACTATCAAAGACAAATAAACAGATTCTCTTTCTTTAAATATTTATTAGCACTAGTTTGTAAAATAGTTTAGTACTACATACTATTAAACCAATAGTTTATGAAAGCATAAGTGACGTTGGTTTCGCATTTGACAAACTCTTGTATTATTATAATTAATATAAGCGTACACTTATCATCGTAATAGATCCGTTTCTGATCATCTAGTTATGTTTCACCGCAAATAAACACAGTAAACAGAGAGTGAGGAAAGTATTAAAACTATAAGCAAGGTACTGTTGTTTTTATTTTGTTTCTGCAGATATAAAATTTCTTGAAATATAATTATATAACTAATCCTTCTTAAAACTTTTTATTTAAAAAAATATTTTGTTGTTTTATTTGATGTATTGTTCATATAGATTTAACATGATAAAAAAAATTAAAAACTCCTTCGTTAAAAGTGTCTTTGTGAAAAATTTTCTTTGTCCAAAGATGTCCCTTCAAGCAAAAGTGAACTTTTTTGCACCTTGTATATAGGCTAATATATAAGTTAAATATATATACTTAGTTGAAATACGTAACATTTAACATACTGATATCCTAACTTTTATTTTCTCAACAAATGCTAATTTAGTCTTTAAACCACACCACAATTAGACATAGTATTAAATAGACACTGTATTATAGTATTAATCATTTTATCAATAAAGAACTTAAACTAATTTATAAGTTGACAGTTTGTAAGTTAGTGTAGTTGTGGCTAAAATTTTAAATAATTTTTAAAATTCAGTAAAGGCGGTTATTAAAAATGAGCTAAGACACTAAAAATAATTATAAGTATTTAAAATTTTTAAGGCAATATTAATAATCTTTTTTTGTTAAGTTTATTTAAGTATGTTTATTGTGTGATTTATGAATTTTAAAAGCACTTCCTAGCACTAAACTTCATATTTAAACAAACTTAAGACTAAAAAAATGTTAATCACAATTGCAGTGACTTACAAACTAAAAAGAAAAAGAAACTCTTTATATTTAAATAGGCTAAGTAATTTGTTTTGAATTATTTTTGTTGGTATTTGTGATTTTAAGATGCTTCCAAGTATTTTTTACCGTGCATTAAGCTGAAAACTTTGTAATAATTAGTTCATATTTTTTATACAATAAGAGTAAAAGTACCTGTTCAACAGCTGATAACTAAATTTATTTATTGCTAACAAAATTATAATTTTCAAGATTTTAAAATTTTTAACAAAACACACTTAATGATCTTAATTTTTTATGAGACTTAAATTATTCTTTAACTGATACTGTACCATTAAAAACTTAATCTTGTAAAGCAAAAACAAGTCTTCAAAAGTACATAAAATGATTTATTTTTGAATTTATGATCACTAATTAAAAAATTAACTAAAAAAAATTATATTCTTAAAGCTTACAAACTTACCGACCTTTTTGTTAACGTATTTGAACTTAAGTTCTGGTTTATTTTTTGGAAGTCTGTCTGATTTTACTTAATGAAACCAGTTTTGTGTTCGTTGCACAAACTATTTATTGTTATTTGCGAAAAAAAAATCTAAAAATCATAAGTCACCTTGTTTTTAAGCTTTTATGGATAGTTCAATATCGATGTTTTAGATTGTAAAACTTAAAATAGTATTGTAGGATATTATTTTATTTTAAATATAAACGGAAGTCGTCATTAAATTAAAATTCTTGGTAATTCTGATTTATCTTAAACATAATATTTAACATTCCTAAAGAAAATCAAAATCTTAATCACCGTGACTTACAAAATGTTTTTCATATCTTAGGCTACATAACACATGATCCTAAAGAAAAACATAATCTTTATCGCAGTGACTCACAAACTTTTTTCATATATCCATATGTTCATTCTATATGTACATATGGTTGTCATATGTAAATAATAAACTATGGCATCGAGTTGCATGATTATTAGAGTGCATCTGTTGCCCCTTATAGGTAAAATCTTATATATCGCATTTTGTATTGTATGTTGGAAATCACATATATTGACAGCACAAGAAAAAAAATTCTAGCATTTGCTACCGTCACGCTATTTACACTTTTCTGAAAACAACAATTTACCATATTTTTCTGTAAATTGTATAAGACCTTAAAATATCGACTTCTGAGTTTTTAACTGAAAAATTCTATTCATGTAGCAATCACCACAAAAACACATTATTAGCGTTTTTATACCATTTAAAGAAAGTTTAAGTGGGATGATTTTTAGTTTTTTTTTGTATTTTTTTATCGTTTTTGGTTTATTTTGAGTTTTTTTGAAGAAAGTAAGAAATTCCTACAGCAAACTTTCTTCAAATAGTCTCAAACGCGTAGAATGTGTTTTTGTGATTATTGTTACATGCAAAAAACATTCAGCTAAAAAATTGAAGGTCGAAACTAAAAGGTCCTATACAATTTACATAGAGGTTGTTTTCAACAAACATGTAATTATCGTGGTGGTGGAAAAAGCTGGAAACCAGTTTTTTTTTTGTTTTTATAAATGGTTTGCTACGCACAAAAAGTTAAACTAAGCTTAACTCTAAGGTCGGGGTCGGGGCAACATATGAACCCTAATAACTATTATAAAATGTTCATTTTCATCGTTATTAACAGTTTTGTGTTAAAAATATTAACAACCATATTGTCTTACAAACTATTATTCATATTGTAGTAACTTATGTCTAGGAAGTTTTCTTGATATATTTTTCGCATGTAAATATGTTATTATGGCTTAAAGTTGCAAATGCTTTGTTAAGTCAAATTATTTGAAATATTTTTATTTATTTCGTAATTTAAAACAATAAATAGTATATATTTTAAATTAATAAATTACTTATCTAGCATGTTTAAAGTTAGTTTTAAGATTAAAATAATTAATGCATCTTAATATGTATTAACTAATAAAAAAAAACTATGTTTTTTTATCATATCCAACACAATAAATTTAAGCTGATAAGTTTAAAACTTATATTGGCCTACAAAAATCTAGTGCAAAAAGAAGTTTTTTTTATAATTATAATCGGATTTAACTTAAACTATGGTAACTTTTAATTTTCGATTTTTCATATCTAAACATCTATATGTTTTACTTTTATTTGTTCGTACTAGTTAAGTTTCCTCTTCTAAACTAAATATTAAACCAAACAAACACTTTCATTTAGAGACACTTACGTACTTATTTAAACCATTATATCTCTAAAAGTTCAACTAAATTTTTTGTTAGATATTAATATAAGTTTCTGAATATTTTCACATAAACTCACTATAAGACTTTATACCAGGGATCGGCAGCCTTATGTGACTCGTGGGCCAATTTTTCTAAGAAAAATTGCTCGCGGACCGCACTGTTCAGAAAAAAAACCTTTAAGAGCCGCATTTTTTTAGAAAAATTTTATTAATCAGTATACAAATACTATTTAAATTAAAAAAATATGATAAGTTAACCAACATTAGGAAATAATAAAGAAAGTTTATTGAAATAACAGCCTAACTGTAAGTTTTTATCTGGAAATCTTTAATTTTTAATGTTTCTAAAATGCACACTTTCGGCTAAAAAGGAGCTCGCGGGCAGCAGATTTTGACTTAAAGGGCCGCATTTAGCCCGCGGGCTGCAGTTTGCCGACCCCTGCTCCAGCCTACCAATATAACGGCATAAAAATATAAATCAAAAAGTTTAATATTCCAATGCGTGTGGTTTAATGTGTAAAGAAAAATTTTAAAGTATCATCTTGTATTTATTTTTCCTTCTACTGTTACGAACGTTACTGTAGAACCATTTAATCATTTATTTTTAGCAGCTTTTCAGCTAAATATTATTAAAATTTTAGTTTTTGACATTTTTTAAAAAATGTTGTATGTATTTTTTGAAGTATTTGTATATTTAAATTTTAATTTTGTTACAAGTTTTCTATAAAAATAAAAATATGAAAAATAATTTTTTACTTTTTACTAGGTTTCAGTGGTTTTTTAAAGTGTAATAAAATAGTAAATTCCAGATTAACAATGTTGCTTATGTTAAATGTTATTAAAAAACAAACTTATTCGTGCATAAAAATATAATAAGAAATATTATGATATATGTTTGTCATTTCAAAAATTTTAAACAACGTGAAAAGTTTTATATAGTTTATTAGAACTTTTTATTTTATCTTTATTTAAAATGACAAAAAAGTGCTGATAAACAATTAATGTTTAGCTCATTTAACCTAACAACTTTTATGCAAGTATAAAAAAACGGTCATAATTTTTTTAATTTTATAGTTTTTTAACTTCTGATATATTTATGATTATTTTTCGCCTGTTTTGTTCAAGGAACATTTTGTTAAAAATTTAGTTTGAATGATTTAAAAAATAAGTTCATTTTGTATTTATTAAAAATTTTAAAGAGATTTTTATTGGAAAAAAAAAATAATTTTGATAATAGTTGTTTTTATTAAAATATAAATTAAAATTTTATTTTCTAAGTCAAGCCGAATTTTAGCTAAAAACCAATTAAAACCGTACCAAGATGTATTTTATAATTTTGTATTCTGCATTACACTAGTTTTTAAATTAAGATCTAGCCTTATCCTTATCCAAGCAAAAACAAAACCTGTAACCAGTACTATGTATATATACTACCTTTAAAAAAAACAAGTATTCATACTATTATATTTTATATCTTTATTACTTAGTCATGGTTTATGACAAATAAAAAAAAAACTAGTAAGAATGTTTTAAAAACTAACCTATTATGTAGCACAAAAGTTATAAATCTTTTAATTTAAATTAGATCAAAGTAAAATTAAAGTTTATTTTAGTAAAATTATTCAAGTTTTAATTATACGTTTTCTGTCTAAACATAATAAAATCATTTTGTTCTTTAATATTTCTAAAATCTGTTCGTTTCTATAAAATTTAAAAAGAATACAGTAAGTTTAGTTTGAACTTCAATTTATTACAAAAAAAAGGTCAAGTCGTAGAAAATTCTCAATTTATAGTTCATTAATTTGTTTTAAAGCTATCCTAAAAAAACCGTTGGTAGCAGAAGTAAGTAAAATTGAAAACTTTACATTAGCTTTTAACTAAAACTGAAAAAAAATCCAATATTTAACTATTATCAAAAATCTATTTAAACTTTCATTTTAGAAAGCAAATAATTCAATTCCAAAAAATATTCTATTATAAAAATTATTTCAACACCAAGGTGGTTTAGAACAAATCATTATATTTAAAAATTTTATCAAAACAACTTCATTTAATAAAATAATGCCAATTAAATAATTACATATTTCATAGAAACAAAACTTGTTGCAAAGTTAATTTCATTGTTCAAAAACCTTCTCAATCTCGTGTAATTGCATGAGATTCTCCGGAATTTCAGAAAACTCATCTTTATCAACATGGTAACAAATAATGTCGGAGCAATTATCTTGATAGATTAGTACTTTGCCACCTACAGATATTGCTGTATCAAGATAAATGAATTTTTTTGGTGCTTTTAAAGCAACAAACTTTTCGCAGACGTCATCATAAACTTCAAGGTTATTCGCTCCAAAACCAACAGCAAATAATTTCTCTTTCACAACAACTAACTCGTGACGACTTTTACTTTTAATCATGTCAGGCATTGATGTCCATTCATCACCGAAAACGTCATATGCCTCTACCGCGCTCAATTCAATGCCAGCATTGTTGAACCCACCGGAAACCACTATACGTCCTTTGAAAACGACACAAGCGGCAAAATGTCTTGCATCATGCATGCTGGCAATTTCTTTACAACTATCATGTGTTGCGTTAATTTGTAGGCAAGAACTAGTGACTTGGTTGTAAGGATATTGTTCGTGGTAGTAACCACCAAAGATGAACGTTTTATCCATGAAAGTACAAGAACAATAGAACTCACGATTACCGAACATATCAGGTAGTGTTTTACAGCTATTCGCTGTAGGTGAATCAATTTGCCCACAGTACCTGTTTGTATGTCTATAACTCGTTTTGTTATGAAATAGGTTTTTCTTATCCAACAAAACTTCTTTAATCATTTTATAACAATCATTATTTTCCGTTAGTGATGAAGTTTTATCAATAACATGTTTCAATGCGTGTTCTGATAGCAACTTAAAACGAACTTTTTGTAACAGCTGGTTCGCATATTTGCAACGTTCTTCAATGTTGTGGTTTAACCACGAAACTGTTGCATTGAACACTTCAACTTCTGTGTCAATTTTCAGTCCAGAACTTGCAAGTATTTTTGCTACAAGACTCAAGTTTAAATGTGAAAAGTATTTGTTTTGAGCAACCATTGGAAAAAAACGTTCTATATAAACATGAGATGACTCATAAATAGTACTTAGTTTGTGAATTTTAGCTAAACTGAAATAGGTGAGAAAATTTTCTTTACATATTTTATTTCTTATAAAAGTGGACAACTTTAGGCTTTTATCTTTACTTAACATTACCTTGTTGATTTCTAAAGCTGCTACCAATTCATTTTTTTCAAACTGTATTTCACCTAATGAAAAAATATTGTAAAGTTTGTACAAATCTGAATGCAAAATAATATCCTTTTTGAAAATTTATGGAAATCATTAGTTCTCTAGTAATATTTTATTGATATCTAAATATGTTGAATTTTTAACTATTCTTTTCATTATTATGAAGCTTGAAAAATGTTTTAATTAAGAAATTATTTTATTAGGAGTATAAAAGGCTTTAATAATGGTATAAAACTTTTTTTTAATAAATAAATAAACCTTTTGTAAAAAAGTAGCTTTTAAGACACAATAGTTAAAAGACTGAACAATTTTTTTTTGTTTCAGTACGTCTAAAATTGTTTGAATATCTATTAACTTTATAACTATCTAAGTTAACTATAACTATTTCATTTACTACTTTATAACTATTTGGGTTATTTTAAAAATTAATTTTTATATTGTTGCTTATATAGTTTTTTTAAAAGAGTAATAACTTTTTCATTAAATTTGTTAATAAAGTAAACCATTTTAAAATTATTAAACGTAGATTTTGCAATGTAAATATACTCTTTTTATTAAATTTAAAACGTAAATTAAGTTGGTCAAATGCTTTAAATTAGTAATTACGACATAAAAAATTGACATTAAAAATAAAAACTGATTAAAAAATGTAAAATTAATGAAATATGATTTTTTCATCCTACCTTGGTTAGAAACTTCATTAGAAGATTTCGATATATTTTCTTCAAAATATTTTAGTGCATTTTTCTTAAATCTATCAACCAAATTATACATGGCTGGCAATTTAACTATTAAAAAAATAACTGAAAAACTAAATTTATAGTTTGTTTTCAAAAAACTCTGATCAGTTATTAATAAGCAATTAAAAATAAGCTGATTTAAAATTTTATTTAACTTATTAATTTTTCCTCAGTTTTATGCTAAACTTAATCCTATAAAAGGCACAATATATGTTAAATTAAATTAATAGTAAGCTTTTGTATCTTGATAATTTTTTGATCAGGATTTT